>NW_012027843.1:0-251321 GCF_000956235.1 Wasmannia auropunctata
CGGGCTAATTCGTTTTAGTCCAATTAAATTTTTGTCCAAAATCTCAAATTAAAAATACATGAGAAACTTTATAAATATTCTTGATTTTTGTAGTTATAGTTATGTACTTTGTATATTGAAACTTTTCGTGCATTTTCATTGTACATTTTGATATCAAAATACATTATAAAATAATATATGTACTCTCTAAGTTTTCTAGAATGAATCTCACTCCAAAAGAGTGAAAAGTCACTCCATAGAAAATTTAGAAAATGTATAAATTCATATAAATGTAAGAATATATATATCACCTAGGTAGCAAGCTAGTGTTATTTATGTGCAGTTTGCAACCTGGGAAAAAGAAGACCGCTGAAATTGGCGGGGGTGGTGGAGGGCCTCTACGGGCTAATTCGTTTTAGCCTAATTACATTTTTGTCTAAAATCTCAAATTCATAATATATTAAAAACTTTTCAAATATTCTCGATTTCCGTAGTTATAGTTATGTACTTTGTATTAAAACTTTTTATAATACATTTTTATTGTATATTTTCATATCAAAATACATTATAAAATAATATATAAATTGTATAAACGTAAAAAAATACATATCACCTAGGTAGCAAGCCAGTGTTATTTGTCATTATATTGACAGCTTCTAGTTACTTTGGACAAAAGAGGACCGTTAATTAAATTAACGGGGGTGGTGGAGGGCCTTTACGGGCTAATTTGTTTTAGCCCAATTAAATTTTATATAAAATCTTAAATTAAAAATATATAATTGGAAAACTTGTCAAGAATACTTGATATCTGTAGTTAGACTTTTTATGTATATTGAAACTTTTTATTGTACATTTTGATATCAAAATATATTACATAAAAAATAAAATATAAATGTATGTAATCTTAAAAAAATACATATAATCCAAGCAACATACTATTATAACTTCGCTGTTGTGCATTTTGTGATATTAGTGCAATCCGAAAGAGTTGTGACAATCTCTGAGAAAGTGGAGGAAGAGGCTTGACGATTCGAAAAGAGGAGACGGAGGCTTAAGAGAAGCATCGGGCTCCGGCGGAGCAACTACTTAGGGTATTATTTTTTTTATTTGTATAAAATTATTAATAGCTCATTTGAATCACTTTTTATCTCAATAAGTTACAAATAATTAAAGAAAGAGAATTATTATTTCTCTCTCTTTTTCTCTAAAATTGTATAAAAATTTATTCTTAATTGTAAAGCTTTTTTTAAGAAAATGAATAATTAGTAAATATCTGATTGAAAGACGTATTAAAAGTTTGATGCACGTAAAAATTATTTTTTACAATGTTGATTGAAGCATGTTTTAATATAAATTTATATAGGTATTACAGCGTACTCAACGTAGCTACGTGGCAGATACATATAACTCGATCTGCTGTTGCGCATCGGATCATTGAGCGACGATTTTATCTGCACATATATTTTTCTTCTCCCATTTCCAGAGTACTTTGCTAATTTCAGACATATTTGCTTAATGATTAAGTAACATACAAATACACTTTTTAGTAGATTTTGAAAATGCATATAATTTTATGCATATTTGTATACGAATTTTGTATCTATTATTATTATATTTATATACGTAAACAGTCATATTATGATGAATAATAATAATCAAATAATACGTAAAGTAATAATAATTAAGTAGACAATTACAGTATAATACTCTATGTATGTTCTGGGGATCACTTGAAAATTTCAATATAAACATGTCGAAACTATAATATATAACAGCTGCTATCAGCTCACAATTATTTCTCATATACATTAGAATTCTTATACAGTTCTTGAGAAGCCCGTCATACACTCAGAATTGGTAAATTAATTTCATATAAAAAAAATGAGAAGTTCATGTAAATGTAGATAAAAATTTATTTCGTATTAGGTATAACGTTATATTACATAACAAAATATATTACATATGCATATACAAAAATTATGGTTCAATTAACAATAAAAATATCAATAGTGAAGAAATCATGACTGTACAATACAATAACTGTTTAAATCAATAACATTTAGTATCTCAATAAATTGTAATAGATAACATAAATAGACACTTGAAGTATTATAATTATATTATCTCTAATTATATGCTTAACAAAATTAATGCAGTATAACTCAATCTTCGTTTTTCATCATCTGAAGGAAACAAAGATTTTTATAGACAGAAATAAATATTTTTATTATTAAAAATTAATTATTAATTTAATATTAATTCCTAATAAAAAGTAAATATAACAGTTTCATTTTGTATAACAAATATAAACGTGACAGAATAAGAAGACTGAGTCGACACATTAGATAAAATTACATAAATTCAAGCTTGTCTTTTCTGAGAAAGACAACAATATTCCGCATAGTTTTTTCCGCGTCGTTTTTTTATCTTTTTTTTTTAAAGGTTTATATAACTATAATATGTTGTTACAAATCTTTATATTCGTTACTTTGTATTATTTATATTGCACAAGTTATTTATCTTTCTTATTCTTCAAAAACACTAACAATAAATAAATTATGTAACGTAAACGAAAGAAATGACGAATATAAAGATTTATAATTTTATATAAATAGGATTCAGATTATCGCAATCGCAAAGATTTGCAATAAGAATTAAATATTATATTAATTTTATTTGTTAATTAAGTATTTGATATTTCTCCGCTTTTTACATTTCGTTTTACAAATGCTTGGGAACAAGTGCAGTAATTTTTATGGGATTTTAATAATTTTATATTTAACAGATAAAAACTTAATATACTTGAGATTGAGGTACTCAATGACGTATATAAGACTGATTTAAATCCATAATCTTCGATATAAAATTGTATCTAAAATAGGCATAAATCGTGAGCAAATGCTTCATTTTTGTATCAAATTCTTCAGTTACTGCAACACTAAAAGTTATCAAAAAGATTTTGCAGCCCCTCCAATTTCGCTGCCAGGACAGCTAGATATCTTCGATTTTTTATCTGGATCCATCGCGATCGAGATAAATTCCTCAGAAATTCTCTTGTCCAATCCCGTGTAAGTTTGCGCCAGATCGACTTGATCTTCGCTGATCATCTTTGGAGATTCGTTTTTAACTTCATTATGCCTTTTTGCTTCCTCCTGATCTGCGAACGGCTGACGTTTGTGCTTTGATCGGAACTAAAATCAAATACTTGTTAATTATAAATAAGCAATTATTTAAGACGATTAAGTAAATTAACAAGCAATCTAATTTGCAAGCGAATTAAAATATAAAGTATCTAAGAATCTGAAAGTTTATAACATCTTTTATTAAACCGTCTTATTTTAGTTATCATTTTATGTTTTATTATTTGTCGAAATATAATAAGGCAACATAATTTAAAATTTTACTTTTTATTAAATCATACTGTTCAATTATCAGGATATATTTTTTATGTTCTTTATTGAATTATATATGATTTTAGTTATTAATATATCAAAATGTTATAACCGTTTTGATTGTATGCATATGCAAAAGTTTACCATTTGAGATGGTGGTCGTCCAGCGTATGGAGACATGTGGGATAACATAGGCATAGCACCATATGGCATCGGAATAGATCTAGCAGGTACAAATCCGGGTGTCGATGGCATGCCGTATGGTGGCTGTAATGAACACAAAGTATTTTTTACATTCCAATGTAATTCCAGTCATTGCACAAACTGTTTTAATCAATATACTTGAATATATCTATACGATGTACTGAATTATATACTTTTTTTTTTGAAAGATTTAAAAACAAATACGCATGCATCTTCTAAAAGTTATCTACGTCTTTTAAAAATTCAATGTGATGGAGAATTTTGTGAGGAATCGAGGAAAAGAGAAATGCAAAGAAGAGGAAATATAAGATAAGGATGTAAGAAATAAGAATGTTGAAATACAATAAATGGTACCATAGAGTAAAAGAGAAGTACCTTGAGAAAAAACAGAGAGAAAGTAAGTGAAGGATGGCAAGAAAAAATTTATAGATGAAAGGAGCATAAGAAAAAAGAGCGAGATAAAGAATGGAATGATAAAAAGAGAAAGAAGTAAGCAAATACGTAAGCGCGAACAGACATCGCGCTTTTATAGGTAATTACGCTGACAAAGAATAATTACAGCTATTGAGGGAGCCGTGAAAAAAGAGACCGAAAGCGTTTTACCTGAATCATCGGGTGTATTGGCACTGGCATCGGGTGTACCACGTAGACAGGTGGCTGTTGGCTTTTCGCCGGCATATGATTTTGCGTGACGACCCACTGGTGAACCATATTGCGCGTCTTCAGGTGACCGTCGATCATCATCTCGTCGGTAGTGTTCGCTCGCAGGCAGCCGCATAACTTCGGTGTCAAGGTCAGGCAGCTATAACCGGATACTAATAGCTCTGCCACGCTAGCCACCAACAGGCCAATGCTCGCTAACAAACCCGCCAAGCCGTTATCTACTTCCATCATATCGCTATTATCGCCCTAAAATGTAAAATTTGGATTTTTAATAATATTTATGATTGCAAAAGCAGTTAGTTTAATGTAATAATAGAAAGCAAATACGAGATTCTCTATATTTAAAAAATTGGAATATCTTCTAAAGTTTATGTCATTTATTCATGTTTTAAAATACCACATCTTAATACTTTTATTTAATAGTTTAATATCCAGAATAATAAGAATTAATTTATAATTAAAAAAATTAATTAGTATGTTGTTTTTCAAATTGTTATATTTGAATATTAGAATTAAATTAAGAAAATGTAAAGAATGTACCGAAAGACTGAGAAATGACACATCCGGTGCTCTCTGTGAATCCCTCACGACCGCCGTTAATGCCGTTATAGTGGCCATGTTTGAGAGGGCGAGAGCGATCAAACTGGCCGCAAGATGAGCAGACGAAAAGGCAGAATTTGTTTTACTGGACGAGGTCGCTAATGTTGCAACCACTCCTAATGCACCAGCCACTAGGGCAGCTGCACCTGCCCAGAGTCCTGCACCAGATCCACCCAAGGATGCACCGTGGACGAGCACCAGGATACCAAAGACGACTAAGACAATACCTGAGTGCAAAATTGCATGAATCACTTATTATCTTCTTCACTCTTGGGAAAGATTAATTTTAATATTTTATATATTAATAAAAAATATATAACATATACATAATATTACATAATAAAATGCAATATAATAATATTATTATAAATTAAATAAAATATATCTAATAATATATAATTTAATATATATAATACAGTTTGTTGCGTGAAAACACTCAATTATACACTCCGTCAAGAAGTAATATTCATAATATCAGCGTGATAATTAATGAAAATCGCGACTCACCAAGTAGTAATTGCCCGCAGGACGTGAACATGAGTAGATTAGAGTCATCCTTGGTTTCGGAAGCCGTTCGCAGATCCTCCTGATTCTCTGCGCGCCTTGATAGGTGATGCTGTTGCTGCAGCTGTTGCTTTTCCGGGATAAGAATATCTTTCGAGTGTTTTGATTCCAGATAGCTCTCCGGTTTCAGTTCAGAATTCACCGAGTCCTTCGATTCCTTCGAGTGACTCGAATTTTGACTTCTCACCGTGGAATCAAGCGCGATTGTCGCTGCGTCTTCCATGATTTTTTCCCGAGCGAATCAATCATATATCACTGACTTTTATAACAATATCCTTCGAATTATTACTCTTGCTCAAGACAATTTTCTGCCGGTAATCATTGAGTGATGCTATCTACTCACAATATTTAAAACTCAAACTGGAGATTAAAAAATTTGATAAGATCTTAATTACGACGACAGTCGTTTTTCAGCCAATTTGCAAAATTTTAAATTTAAGTTATTTCAAGCATACTGCTTACATAAATTTTTTTTATATGGCGTTTAATTCAATTAAGAATTATTTGTAGAATCACGTTAATCATATTATGTTTATATTCTCTCAAATTTATTTAATTTTTATATTTCTTAGTATGTATGGCGCAATTTATTTTATATACAGATAAAATAAAAATTCAATTATCGTAGATATCAAGTAAATTAACGTTAATAAATCTATCTCCTTAAATATTTTTTAAAATCGTGTAAAATCAATAGTAAAATATTTTATATTATTTAAATTGTGTTTTATATCAATTTTATATTATTGTATCTGTTATATAGATCGATAATTGTTAAGTTAATATTACAACTGCGTTGAACTAGAAGTAAATTGTTGAACGTGGTAATCACTGGTGCGACTGGCAACGTACTCAGGATCGTAATTATCTGGAAATAAAACAAAAATTCTATAACATTCATAAAACAAACAAGACAAATATAATATCACAAAGAAATATGTTATATCATTTTATGATATACCTATATAGCTATAACGTGGTTTGCTTTATTGAATTTAACCACTTTAAATGTTTTTTTTTTATATTGCTATACCTAAAACTGTAAAACTTCTGCTAAATTTTTTCAAATTTATTTTTTTCGGAATTACTTAGGTGTGACTTTTAAAATGTGACATCCTGTATGCGTCTGCGTGCATACGTGATAAAAAATACATACATATGAAATATTCAATAATTAGCGATATGAGAATGTATCTAATAAGCTTTCAAACTATACAACAAATTTTAATATTTTTAATATTTATATGAGAGTAATCGGTCACATGCTCTATGAAATTGTGTGTGTAAGCACTATTCTCTCAATTTCAATTATATGCGAATTTAATTAATTTATAGCGAATAAAATGTAGGTTGATACAAGCGCGAATGTCCGCGAATAAACAGGTCAATTATTATTTATGTCATTCATTTTAACTAATTTATTCTGTTTTAATTAATTTTAATTTTTTTGAAAAAAAAGATGTAAGCGATATCATCAATGGCGATCAAAAATTAGGTTACCATTAAATTTTGTTTAAATATAGATCTGGAAATTATGTCGTAATTTTGTTAAAATTTCAAATTGGTTGCTAGAATATCAAGACATCAATAGCAATGGATCATCATTTTTTAGTTTTCAATAAAATTATTTTGATGATCCAACAAATTATTTTCAGATCTGTATCCAGCAAAATTTTTAAATCTTCCAGAAGAATCGTTTTTTTCCCGTGAACATATAAATTAATGAAATTCGTACATTAATTCATATTGGTATAATTTTACTATATTTTATTTTTATGAATGTACATAAAAAAGCTAATTTATTAGAAATACTATGACACTTATTCACCATATTATAAAATTACTTGGACCAATTATTCTATCTCGAACATCTTTTTATTCGGCACGATGATAAGTGACATATGAGAAAAATGACATGTTACTCGAAATTTATGTGAGATTCACTCGTATACATACATGTGGGGAAAGGCATCGGTCGCGTATGAAACGATTAGGATAATTTGCGATCTCGCAGAAATTATATTACAAGTATCGTACAAATCGTTGCGTTAAATCAGAAATTTCCAATTTTATGATCGTCATGGTCAGATTCATTTGTAGATTATTATAACTTTCGGATTAATTACATCCTTTAAATTCATCATATGAATATAATCCCGATAAGGACTTTAAATTTTAAATTAGAGAAAGATGTCTGCTTATTGCATTACATATTTCTCTAATTGACAGAATCATTAAATTTAGATAGTAAAATATGTATTGTATTTCTATAGGATTTTAATAATAACGAATACAGAATTCTCGGAAAATATCAGGATCATCAATTCAGCAAGTATATAATTGGTACAATTACATTTTATGTTGAGATGTTACATTGTGCCATTTTGCGAATTTCTCAGCGAATAGATTTTATGTATGTGTACAAATTTTCCAAAATTTATTTCATATATATATTTAAATAATTTCAGACTGTGTATTATAAATATATATATATATATATATATTGATATATTTATTTTGAGAAACTCAAAATATTGATATATGATAAATTGAGGAATTAATTGCAAACGCTAATTATCTAAAATATATATAGTGAACGTTCTAGCCCCGAGTCTTCTACTTCTCATACTCGTGAATAAACATACGTAACGGACCGTTCTTACGGCTGCGAGGCATTTCTCGAAGCATTTCGAGGGCTTGACGGAGATCATTATTACATTCACCGGAGCGCTCTGGCCAGTACCTACTCCGCGGAATCTTTACACCTCGCAATGCATTTCAGCTCTGCTTTCCGCTTTCTATGAGGTCAGAAAGCGCGTTTACTCCTTTTTGCAATTCAAACAGTGATTTATAAAACAGCAATTCGAACGTAATATATCTCGCCGAGTTCTATTTACGCGCAATGTCCCATTTAAAATTATAGCTGGATACTTCGAAAACAGTAGGTCTCTTGATGGAATCATTCTCCAAATTTAAAAGTTTTCATTTTTTTTTAAATATATTTCTTTAAAATATGTTAATTGTTCTTATTTTACGTATAAAAATTTATGAGATCATTAAGTGAATATTTTGCCGAAATATTCTGTGTGTATATGTTTTTAATATATTCTAATTTAAAACATGATCAGCTATGATGCGTAATATAAAATCTTATAAATTATACTTTCGATGATCTTACTACAATATGCGCATTTTTATGTGCAGAGTGATAAACAAAATTGATTGATAGTCTTACTTCTTATTATTTATATTATAGATGCGCCAATGCATCTGTAATATACAACTGCACGCTTCCTTTAAATGTTTTTATTCGTTTTTTACATTATATGTTTTTTATTATTATGTTTTTATTCGTTTTTTTATGTACAGTATATGCATAAACAATTTTTTGTGATTCGTTAAGTTAACTATCGTACATTTAATTGCTCACACATGATAAAGAAATGCAAAAGAAATGTACAGGAATGCAAGCTGTAATATAACGAGAAAGATTTCGCGTGGCACTTAAACTCACCGATATTCTACTGATCTCAATTCTTACTCTGAAACGCCTTCTCCTCCTTTTCTCAAACAATTGCCATTCATCGTAAATCGCGAATTGTAATTCGTACAATTGTGTAATTATCTTATACAATTGTATGATTATAACATTAGGAAACACGTACAGTTGAACACACACGTGCACAAGAATTCTCGTTATACATTCCGTACTTTCTCAGTTAAAGGTCCATGATCCACGGGAACGGCCGCGAATTAACATACCAGCGTGTTATCACTGTCGGTTCCTTCGACTCACATGATCCACGCATCACACCGATCGATAATATTGAAATATCTCGTGTGATATTCGACACGAGCGATTCACCTGATCTCGCGCGTTTAATGACGATTGCAAAGTCGCGAATCCGAGACTGATCTGTCGAGCGTTCGATCAGCAACTGGAGTCGACTCATGCGTCGAGAAGTATACAGGTAGATATTGCAGGTATACGCTGCTCCTATCTGCTCGCCTCTACGTATCTCCCTTTCTTTCTCTCTCTCCCCCCTGTTTCTCCGACTCACAGCTTCCTTCTCTCGCTCTCACTCGCCTGCTTTTCCCACCTTCGCCCCGTTCCTTTCCGCGCCGCGCCCCGCCGCACAGCGGCGCGCTGGAATTTGCGAAATTGATCGCAAGAGATCGATCACCCCGCATATCTTCGTCGGTGGAAAATGCATTAATATACGTTCGTATACGCATGTTACGCGATTGTAACGTATTCAGGTTTAGAACAGGAATTAATGGCATTCCTGTGCGATTTTTTTTTGAAGCATTGAAATTGTTTAGCAAAACCGGTTCTTTTTCTTATGCAAAACAATCCTCCGCTATTGATAGTGTAGCCGAAAAGAAAATATATGCAGAAATAAATTAAAGACGCAGAATGAAACTTGTTTTTTATTTTTGAGACTGATTTAAAAAAACGGAAAGATTTATATCTTAATATTTTCTTAAATTTAAAGAAGTTTGAATATAAAATATCGTTAAACTTATCTTAGCGATTTTTAACATATAAGTAAAGAGTATAAAGTTCCATTTATTAAAATAATTTAAAATATTCAATGTTGCTAAAAAATTATATAAAATATCTTTACTATCTTTTTATAAATAGGTATATTTTTGTATACATATTGATAGCTGCAGAAAAATTTTTACGATGTATGACCCTCGTTGAGGGTAATTGAAATTTTATAAAAGATTCAACTAAAATTATAATTTTTTAATCCAAAGTAGATTTTCAAAAACAAAGATATATGAAAAATTACATCTATATTCTACATTTTTATTTATTTTTGTACGTTATCTCGCTTTCTTCTCGCATGGTATCGTTGCGCAAGATATCCCATATTTTCAGAGAAGCAATTCGTACAATGCACTTAACTCGTTTTTTATAAATCGTTTCAATTATTAATTTGTGAGCTACAAAGATTCTGCGAGGTCAGATTTTGGCGTTTCGGTTAAAGGTTACGATTTTTCAAAAAAAAGAAAAATTAAAAAGAAAAGGTCAGAATTGTTTATCGAAGTCAATTTCCCTCTTCTCAACACTTTCCGTCAGTCCCCTTTTATTCTAACAGCACGTGCATAGACTGAAAATGTCACTGTGCACACGCACGGGATAACATTTTCATTCTACTGTGCGTGATCATACAGCAAAGTAAAGTAACGGAGAAACAGCACGAGAGGAGACGCTAAGTGTACGCTATTAATATAATTAAGAGCGCTAAGAATAAAGAAATGCTGGGAACGCAGAGGTGATAAAAAATAGGAGGAGGGTTGACTGCACTCATTAACTAAGTGTCTGAGTATGATCTCTCAACCCGGAAACGTATATTAAAGTGCAGTTATTTCTGCCATTATACACACGTTGTAATTTGCCAGATGCAGCGAGGTTAGTCAAAAAGTATCCGTTTTTTTCCATTAAATTTAAATTAAATGTAAGAAAGCGCTTCTACACCTTTCATGTAGCTATATGATAAGTATAAAAAATAATGAATTGTATGAATAGAAATGAAGCAAGCGCTTTAGAATAGAATAGA
The DNA here is from genome assembly GCF_000956235.1 of Wasmannia auropunctata. Lineage (NCBI taxonomy): Eukaryota > Metazoa > Arthropoda > Insecta > Hymenoptera > Formicidae > Wasmannia > Wasmannia auropunctata. Next base: position 10,973 of record NW_012027843.1, read on the forward strand.
AATCAAAGTATTTTAAAATATAAGTACGAAGCAAAAGCGTATCTCGTATGAAGGATCTCTTTTTAACGAATGCGAATAATCTCTGAGTACATCAAATATTGTTAATATTGTTCAACCAAGCGTGAGAACATCATTATATTTAATTTCTAATTTTTGATCTTTCATATCTTCTTCTTCACTGTGTTTTCTATCCACTTCCAACTTTTAATTTTTTTTCATTATTAAATTCTTTTTCTCTTTCTTACGAAGGAATAGGTATTGAAGAAATTCAGCTCAATTTGAAAAACAAGGAAACGCTTCAATATTTTCAAAGTAACTCTATAGGACTCACATAATTCTCAATATAATTTATCATAAAGATCAACATTGGAAAAGAAATGGGATAAGTAATTAAGATAGAGATCAACATTGGAAAAGAAATGGGATAATTTGCAGATAAATGTTTTGGGAAAGATCTACGTTTTTCTTTGCATTATCCGCGATTATTACACGAGAAATAGCCGGCATCCGTTTTCTTTCTTCTTCTTTCCTTCTAGAACCTAGCTAATTAGTTTTCTTTATGCGCCGAGCATACACGGCAGAGTCTCCCGCAGCCTTCTAGAGCATATCTTCTCGCCTCGAGGCGCTTGGCGCGCATACTTTCGTGTGTTGCTGCGAAATATTTTTGCACGCAACGACAACGGAGCTAAAAGTAAGTGAGTGCCGCGTTCCAAAAAACACGCGCAGCGTTTAAAACTTTCTTGAAACGATCTGTTTTCATAATAAATCACGAGACTTTTTCGAGAAAAGTTATTTTAATATTTTCGAAAGAAAAATAGGCAATAGGCGAATATCTGTCTTCACAGCGTAATACAGCATTCCCACTGTAATACAACGCGAAACTTTCCTCCTAATTATTTCCGTCTATAACCGAGACCGCTACTTCCTGGTTCGGGATAAAAATTGTAATGCAGCAATTTTAACAAATATTTTCGGATCGTTCGGTAAAGTATTATAATATACAACTACCGGAGAGCTAAATGCCGGTGTACTTGGCTAATACAAGTGTGCAAGCAATCCGCAATGCGCACGGCGAATACAAGCCAAGCCGCGCGCGGAGCGAGCAACGCCACGTACTCGGATGCGGTCCGGCACACTGAAAAGTTAATCGTGCGCGCCTCTTTACGGTATCCTCCTTTACTGGTATATACGTCGTTGAAACGTCTGCTCCTGTCTACGTGCAGCACGCATTGCACATCATGCCCGGCCATTACCTCTACACAAGTACGTACTACATATAGCGAGAGCTTGCCGTATACAGTGCCGTACGAAACCGTTAACGTACGAAAGATTTACGATAACGTGCATGGAATCTCTCACTTTTCACTGTTCTTCTTACAAAAAAAGCTAGAAAAGAAAGAGAAGAAAACGGAAAACAAGAATCCCGAATCTATCGAAATATGTGAATCTCAAAATCAGGAACTTTAAAGCAAACATAAGTTTAACATTTATTTTGTTTTTATTTATTTAATTTTTTAAACTTTATTCTCATAAATAAAACGTCTCTGAAAATATAAATTGCATTCTACCAATTAATGTACTTTTTGAAAAAAATTACAATAAATAGATTATTGTATTTAGAATTCAAATATCTTTCATGAGAGTTTGGTTTACATAATATAAAGCAAGTTTAAATTGTTAAATAGAAAAAGAGAAAGCCTAATAGAAATTACATTACATCAGAAGAAAGATTTTCACATCCCTTTGTAGAGAATAACATGACCGAACAATTGCATTGTCCGGATGTTCAATTGAATTTGTGAATTATTTTTTGAAACACATTACGATTCTTTTCGCGTTACGTTTGCTGCTGCGTAATTATTTCTTCTTACAACAGTATGTCACAAGCAAGATCTCTCGCGTACGAAATTAAGCGAGGAATACGCTTACGTCAGAGTAAAATGGAATTCAAATTATATCAGCTTGGAATTTCAATGATGGCACTTGCACCACCTGCTAATGAAATCGCTATCCGTGCCAATGCAGTGGTCACTTCTGATTTTCTAATGACGGTTCATCGATGTAACGATAATTTGCGCGATTATCCCGATGCTGTTATATTTTTATAAAAATGAACGTGATATCATAGCCTTTCTTTCGCTCTTGTTTTCTCATTTAATTAATCGACAACAATTGTCTTCTCTGAAAGTCTCGTATGAGCAACAATAACAAACAGAGAAATTTTACTAGAACCGAATGAATTACTTATATATTGTCTTAAACAAATAGTTGATTACTATTTTAGCATTATATTTCTTTAATTGAAAGAAACTTTAATTAAAGTTTTAAAAAATTCTACCTCTTATGCAATTTTTACATATGCATATATATATTTTTTAAATTTATTTATTTTGATTATTCAAGATGTGTAATTTGGAAAAGGAATTGAATAAAAAGTACAATATATTGCCATTAAAAATACATTTTATATCTGCAATATTATAAAATGACATTCAGATAGAGTTTAATATTAAAAAAAAAATAATAATTTTTTAAAAAAGTAATCGTGTAACTTTAGAAGAATTAATTATTTTTTTAAGTAAGAATATTATCTTTCTTCATTTAATTAAAATTAACGTGCCTTCATTATGCAAATAGTATATATTTAAAACGAATATTCTGTATTTTAAATCAAACCTTGACATTTATGTTGCACGCTGTCCAAAAAGATTCACGGCAATAAATATTTTCATATGAAAGATGTAACGCGCAAAATTGAAAATTTATTCTTACCTCACAATCAGATATAAAATGATATAAATACAGTTTTAAATACTCAAAATATCTCTATTCAATTCATTTTCACAAAATTACATTTCATCGCCGTTAGGGCGGTTAAATCTTTCGATTTATTGCCTTTTCTCACTTTTTTAACAAATGTTATATTCTATAGAACATTTGATTATACTTAAAATATTAAATATTAAAATATCAAAATGCATACGCGCGCGCCAGAAACAATTACGGTAGTTCAAATAGTTCAAATCTTAATAAATATCGATATGCTACAATATTCTTAAAAGACCAAATTGACTTTCTATTGGTTATGTACAATCTTCTTCTCACTGGCATTCGATATACGTTAAAATAAGCGTGTAAACTCGATAACACGGTACGCCACTGAGATGAATTCTCGGTACGCGCTTCTAGAGGTTTCTCCGCCGCCTTTCTAAAACGGCATCCATCGGAGAAACGCGAAAGAAAAGAAGCCGAGCCCTGGAATTGCCGTTGCCGCTGTCTGGGTCTTTCTCCGCAAATTGTCTTCGGAACGATCCATTTGTCTGAGAAGGCGCTTCTAGACGCATACGTAAAATTGCAAACGCAATCAATGTAGCGAAAGTTCCGCGCCGCTACATCGACAATTTCTTTTACGGGACTAATAGCAAAAGCGACGTATTAACGCAGTTTAGAAAATAATTTTTCTCAACTAAAAAAAAAGAGTAATAAATCCTCAGTTGAACTTAAACTTTTTAAAATTAGAGCGTGAATATTGCGATATTTTTATAAAATCAAGATTGCATCGCGTATGATAAAAACTGCAAAATAAATAATTATTCTTTTCCTCAAATTAATGTTATTAAACCATAACCAATTTTCTTTTTTTTCTATATTAAGCATCAAATAACTTTTTTTTATCGCGTCGTATATCATTTTGTGCATAGAAATATACACGTAGATTCTCTCCAAAAATATCGATTAATTAAAGTATAAAATAAAAAAAAAAATAATCTGACTAGAATAACTTAAACAAAAGAAAAATTAAAAATTAAAAAGTTGCAAGATTAATTAAGAATTATTTAATTGTATGGATAAAAATGAACGAAATCGGGGTCAAAATCATTTGGATCGAATTATCTCTGTCGGCGAGATTACCATAACTCATTTTAATAATATTGATACATAAATCACGCTTGCTTTTACTATCACTATAATAAGTGCGTCATTTTCACGGTAATCATATATTATAGAAAGTAACAGTGAGTATAAAACGGTTAAGACTTAATCTTCTTCTTTCCCGAACAACAATTCCCTGCGTAATTACGTGGGAAATAGGGGAAAGAGACGTTACTATATTGATCAAGAGAATTTTTCTCACAAGTTGTCAAAACAGATTATTCGCAATCGGTCGATTATCTGACTGATAGTGCTCCGTGAGAAATTTTTTCTTTCCTCTTGGACGCCTTTCTGTCTTAATTAGACAGAAACGCGGTTACAACGCGATGCAAAAATCCGGTGAACACCGCTGCGATATTTTTTATTCGAGTGCGTTTAATAAAGGACACTCGGTATGAGCTCCTTATAGAAAGTACGACAAATATCACTGTAAAATCAATTTCTCGCGCGCACCTTGCCTACTTGCACATTTTACATACAATATGCGCATGCGAGGAGCCACGTACATGCCACGGGAGAAAGTTTCCGACATTCAGCTTAAGCTGATCGACAATTCAATTTTGTCACGACGAGCTGCGGTCATCCTGCATGTACTCGTGGAAGCCCATTTGCTCTACAATGTAAGCTCGTTTTATCGGTAACTGACCGTGAATCACTATCTCCTCTCTAAAATAGGCCTCGCTTCTCTCAATTTCCCAAATACAAAATTATCCGTAGTCAGCCATAAAATTATCACGTAATTTTTAAATAAATTAGAGTTAATCGTCCGCGTCTGTTACCTTTACTCTGTGTTTTTCAGTTCTGCTATTTTATATGTCTATATCTGGTAATTTAATATACATTTTAGGTACAATTAATAATATTATTAATATTATAGATAATATTATTATATATTGTATAACACATTCACTTAATTTATTCTCTTAATTTATTCTCATTTGTATTTTTCTATTTAGATGCTTAAATTTTTTTGTATTTTTTAAATATGAGTATAAGCACATACGATATAAAGTAGACACAAGATATAATAGTTTTCTCCGCCTCCGGGATAATAATGCAAAATAAGTACAAAAAATTGTAATAGTGCCTTTCTTAGAAACAAATGCCTCGTAATCTTCGCGATAATACGCGAAAGCTAATATAATTTTGTCCATCCATTTGATTTCTCATTTCCCTTTTGCAAATTAACTTCATATAATTTAGTAAAAAAATTCTAAAAAAAGCCATAGAGAAATCTAAAAAAGTAATAATAATCATTAGACGCGGCAGCGAGGGATTGTTTGCAACCGAGCATTCCTAAAGAATGAAATAATTTGACCTTTTTCATGAGCACTGTATGAGAAAACAGTTGAGTCGTTTGAGAAAATCACGATCTATCCATGCTGCAACGAATCGTTCAGTTTTAACAGCAATCTCATATACGAATAATAAAAGATAAATTATTATCAGCCGAATGCTTTAAAACTTGTATAAACAAATATAATTCAGAAGGTAGATGGTGTATGCACGTATAGAATTGAAGATAGAAGAAATATATAATTCTAAGAGAAAACTTATATATATTTTTTTAAGGTAAATATGATGTGTTGATGATGGGCAATTTCTTCCTTATAATTTAATAAATAATTTTTAAATTAAAAAAAATAGATATAATGGAATATATTTATATTTATATGTATAGGGATTCTCAACATCTCGACTAATCATAATGGTTTTTAAATGAAAAAAATTGTTAAATTAACAGTACATCTACCTGGAAACGACGGATTTGTCAGTGTGACTGTGAGTGATAAATTAAAAGGCATGAATAAATTTTCTTTACGCAATTCGTTAAATAGCCTGGAGCGTTTAAGAATGCGCCATTAAGCGAGACCCCGAGGAAGAAGTATCAGCGATTAAAGCCGGTACCGGTAGAAATAACGTGCGCGCAACGCAATATACCATGAATAATATCTTTTTTTTTTTCCATTGAAACGGCGAACGATACGTGCCGAATAATTGGTGGAAACGTTACGGTCACTTCACCTCTTGTAAATAATTCATTTATAAATTATTGATCCAGGAAGAGACTCTCAGTTCACGTTAGAAATAGACCTCACCGCACCGAAAGAAAATTACAGACGTTTCTTCACACGCACCTCTTCTTCCTGTTTCTTTTAGTAGATATTAGATAACTCCAAGATAACGCTGTTAATCTTAAAATTATTCGTCAAAAAGTTCTTTTTTAGTATTTTCGTTTTTAAACCTTAAATTATTAATTGTTGAATTTGCGTAGCGTGAGATAATTTTCCTCTATAAAAAATAAAATAAATAAATTATGAATTATTATACAACATAAATTGTTAATGTGTCAAGTATATATGTATGTATATTTCTCTCTTTAACAATCTTTCTCTGTCTAAGAGATATCTTTTTCTTTTGTCTAACACGTAAACTCCCACAAAAATAATAATTAGAAGGTAAATATAATTTTATGGCATAAAAAATAAGTGAAATTATGAAGAAAACCAAATATATTACTCTTTCAAGTTTCAAATCTCGATATAATATTTCTTTTTTTACGGTAGTTTTCCGCATAGTTCTCCAAACATTTGAAACGGTGCGTGATAAGCAAACACTTTTCTCCCTTTCTCGATGGCGTACACGTGCGTGCGTACTTTGCGCCTATGAACAAAGAGAGCAAGAGAAAGAGAGGAAAAAGCGACAAGATATTCAACATACCGAGAACAAAATACACGCACACATATTTTAAAATATACGAGTGTATATTTTAAAATGTATGTATTTTAGAATAAAAAAATATATTTAAATATAGAAATATTAAAATTATATATTTAAAAAATATAAACATTTTTAATGTATTTAAAATATATTTTAGAAATATTTTTAAAAATATAAAAATACACATTGTATGCAAAAATATTTTACAGAGAAAACTAAATTACCGTGGCACGAAAATAGTAAATCGCGTGTAAAAGAGAATTCTAACGCAATTAAAAAACGCAAAATATACAAAATATACGCGTCGCATTGTATATATGCAGACAATATCTTTCTTTTTTAATTTTTTAAGCAAGAGAAAATCTCCATTCAAAATGCCACGATAGATTTAAGAAATTCGCAAGCAAATTGTGTGCGCATACACATCGTTGATTGAGCAAAGTTAGAAAGCGTCGGCGACTTGGCAGCGGAGAATCTCAATGCAATTAAATGTATGTACGTCTCATCTTCTCGGCAGTAGGTGGCACATTGATTACAATATAATACATCGACGTGTGAATAACAAATAACGCGTGGTCGCATAACCACCTTTGGACACAAATGCTATTCATTTTCAATGTGTGAACGCGCAAAAGTGTCTACGATTTGTAATATCCGGTGTGGCAAATCGGTCGCGTCTTTAAGTCCGCGTTGTAACGGAATTTGCATCCGCTGTGCCACTATAACGCTATGCACTTCGCTATCAAAGAATGCCGATATCCTTGTAATAGAAGTCCCCATTTAATGGGACACGGACAACGAATTACTTAAGATGTCAAAGACGTTGGCTTCGCCATTGAAATACCACCGATAAATGCTAATCGAGCCTGCCACGGGCGAGCAATTTCGTTTTTTCTTTAACGACATTATCGAGGAATGTTTCCGTCGCAGTGTAACTTTGCACCTGATCCCTCGGTTAGAATACCGAGTGGTCGGCGGGTGCCTATAAAATCGAACGATTGGTCTATCCTGGGACAGTTTATACGTGCCTTTCACCCAAGCGGTTCTCAATCGGGAGAGAAACGAGTAGGAGGAGGAAGGGTATGTCTATAAGGTGTAATCGCTAAGGAGCGGTTCTATACGCAATCAAGGACTGCGTGATATGCTTTTATCATGACGTAATCAGTTTGTTATGCGCAAACTGTCTCGCTCTCGCGCAGAATCTTAATGCGGCTGTAAATGTCGGTCGCGAAACTTTCGTACTTACCGAAACGATTCCTCTGCTCCAAAACGATCTCGCCCAGGTAACAATCGTACTCCGTCAGGAAAGACACGCCGATCTCATCCACGGTTCTTAAGTTCGTCAGATAAATGCTGTAGAAAAAAGCACAGTCAATTGTAAAATCGATAATCAATCGTCAATCGTCGTGATTCGTTTTAAGCTTACCATTTTCTCCATTTGGCGTTTATTCTGGCGGAGTCGTAAGGTAGGATCGATTTTAAATTACCGTTGTTACCCAAGATTAAAATGGGACTTTTGTTAAACTTGTTCGACCAGGCAGTGACCTCGGGTTCTGCATAAACAACGGTCGCCTGGATATCTTGCTTCAAATCGATGTGAACCAAGAATAATCTGTAACAATATATATATTATAATGTTATATAATTAGTCATTGAATAATAATTATATTTTAACACTACCTATATTTTTTTACAAATTATATTATTCTTCAATGGACATATTCTCACCTGTGGTATAATCTATGATCTCTAGTGATTAGCTTCAAACATCCACCGCCGTTATAGGAGAATTGATCGCAAAACTCGAAAGTATTGACATCGACAGCAGGTAATTTGTCTTCAATCTTAACGATTTTACCACATACTCGTATAATGCTCCTTTCATTTTCGTAGATACGTTCTATTCGAGTTTCTTTCTTGTTAGCATCGTCACTATCATTATTTTCATTCTCCTCAATATCTTCGGTAAATATTCGCTGTGTCGATCGCGTAAATTGTAAATGTGGCACAGGTATCGCTAACTGCAGTTGCTGCCTTCGTAAATTGTAAAATGCTCTCTTTTCGGGCGTGCTTTCACCGTTTATTGTGTATGGTTCAAAATGTTCCTAAACGCAAACAGACTTATAAATGCATATGCATGCGTATATTAATTTTAACTACCATAAAGAGATTTTAGTAAAAAATTTTAATAAGTTTTATTAATTAAATAAATTATCTTATTTATTGTTTATATTTACCTCGCCATTATAATAATAGCAGATACCAGCACCTCGACAGAAGGAAGTTTTGAAAATGTCATTCTCGAAAATAGGTACGTGCACATATAAATAAGGAAACAATTGAGCCCAGAATAAATTTTCTAGAATTGAAAAAGTGCTTGAACCGAAGTACTCGTGTGTCCATCCAGGAGCGAAAATAGCAACTGAAAGTCCTTGTTCCCGTATCAAATTTAGTGCCTTAAAAAATAAAATGTGCTTTTATTATCTGAGAACTTGGTTTACCGCAATGAAAAAGATAATGTTACATTTGTAACATATAATAGAAGTGATAGTATTTACATATGTTGAGTTAAAGCCGCCTCCGCCTGGACACCCTCTCCCCCAAACGTCTAATCCAACGTAAATATCCTTAATATCGCGACCTAATTCCTTTGCAAATAAATGACTGCTGCTCAGTCGTGATTCCGTCCAAGTATAATTTAAGAATATACCATCACAGTACAAGAAAAATTCTCTGAAACGGAAATAATTGTTATTAAATCGTGTTGATATAATTGAAATAGGAACAAAGAAACAGAGAAAGACGTATAATTAAATAAATTAAAGAATATTACTTGTTTTTATCATTGAGTTCGTTCTGCCAATTTAATTCACCCTTATTGGTCACACTGTCGTACCAGATAATTTCCGAATCTTCAATCTCGTTGTGAATACTTTCTGTCAGGTACTTAACGAAGTAAATCAAATTATCCATATCCTCTTCCCTAATTTTATTCTCAATGTTCAAAAGCCACCCCTCAAATTGGTAGCTTTTTGCAATCAATACTAGAGCGTCCGCAAACTTTCTCACATCCTTTTGCGACGCAAGAATCGTGTCCCAGGTGTCGTTACTTCCTTCCGTGATCACCGTACCCAAAACCTTCACGCCGTGTTGATGAGCCGCGGTGATCCAGCCGTAAGGTGGGATAGTCACAAAGTGGTGACTAAAGTAAACAAATGTATCGACGATACTCCAGTGATAAAATACATAGGAATCGTGAGAGGTAGAACCCTGTATGAATCTGTGGAGACAAAACAAAGGCATTATTACAATTCACGCATGTGTTCACTTTAGTTTAGATATTTTGTAAAATTACCTGTCTTCGAGATAACCACCTTTCATATCGTGACAGACTAGTGTTCTGGGCTGTTCGGCTCTGTCCACCCTTTCCAGTGGGACCTTCTGCGCGACAATATCCGAACCACGGTACACATAATCCACTGATTCTGTGATGTATACCTGTGATATATCTAATGGCAATTCTACTAATCCACTGTCCAGGGTGCTGTATAATTCTGCCAGTGTATTGAAAGGCAGTAATTCCCTTGTCTCAACGTTGCCTGCCATCTCAGTGGTTTCTGATGTGCTATTGCTGTATTAATTCCATGGTTGCATTTCAGTTTTCTGATATAGTAAACTGACGTAACGATCCTTCCTGTAGCTATCACCGGAAAGTACACATGGCGTGATAATTTATTCTAGAAAAAAATAGTTCATGGTTTTGATAGCAATACTACTCTGTGGTGAAATACACTGGGTCAATTATCTAATCTTTCGATACCATTATCTGCCGGCAGTTATCATGAAAGATGAATGACAGGCAAGTAGAAATATGTGTTGACCCAGTAAACGAGAAACGTTAGCTGTATGCTAACAATTTAACAGTAAATTCGAGCAACATATTGCAGCAGTTTTTAACTGCTAAAATATTTTGCTATATATTAGGCTTGTGTTTTGCATTGGCTAAACGACCTAATTTGATAAATAGCCAGTAAACCAAACAGAATCTGTCACTTCATAATTATTTAAATGAAATATGTCATTATATAAAATGTCATATAAAATTCTGTTCGATTTCTGCAGTCAATCGTATTCTATTAACAGATTCTGTTATATTTCTGCTGACTTTCTACTGAAAAAGTTTATAGCAAACATTTTGCAAAATGTTTCTGGTAGATTGTCATGCTTTTATTATTTAATGCTTTTATAATATGGATTTTTGATCCAGTATTCAGGGTCATGATATCAATAACTTGTTGAGGATCTTATATAGATTATTGTTAGATATTTAAAATATATAAGAGAAGTCTAACAAAAAATTGAAAAAAAAATAATATAACTTAACCTATAAGATACACCAAAACATCTCATCATACACCAAGCCACGCAAGCCAGTAGCCACCAAAGTAGCTCCGAGGCTGTGTTCGGAACAGTTCGGAAACGTCACCTGACTACCCCGAGTGCCTCCGTATGTCACTTTATCCTTATTCAAATGTTCAATATTCAGTGAACAAGAAAAATGAAACAGTGACATTCGAGAGATAATTTCCGAACGCAACTTGAATAATTCTTGTAGCAGTAGCACGATTTGTGTAAATACAGTTTCAATTATCCAGTAATCGATAAGACTATTTGTAAATATAAATATTTCAGATTAAAGTATAATACTTTTATTATCAATTCAGATTGAAAGAAAAATCTTAACAGACTGTCATTTTTTTATTGGAATTATTTTATATATTAATCGGAATATTAATCTATGTTAAATATTTACAACAAATATCAATTAACACAATTAATCTATACATATAAAATTTATTATTTTAAAATATATTATACCCGAGGATGCGCAATCATTTAACATATATTGACTATACTCTTTGAGCCAATAATAAACAATGTGTCCTAAATTGTAAGAAGCAACACTTCTGTTTTGGAGCAAAAATATGATTGATTGTTCCTTAAGATTAAATGTTATATCATTCTGTCATTATTATGACCAATGATACATTATATATTCTTATATGACTTATATCATGGATTTTATACCATGGAGAAAAAAGTCTCATATAGGAACAAGGAACAGGGAACGGAGAATTATAGGAATTCAATCTATCAAAAACTGTATATTCTATATATATAGTACACCGTTTCTGATAGGTTAAAATTCTTAATTTCTACAATATATATTAATATATCCTTATTCCTTATTTGTTATTCTTAATTTCTGTTCTGTTTTTTATTCCATATTTCTTTGATTGTGCAGAACCTCTGAGAATGGACGTGTTTTAAATAAAACCTGTTCACTACTAGCGCTTCAACAATGAACTACGAAGCCATATCCACGAATATTTCCAATGGGTAACATTCGCTATATCCACGTTTTTCAGAATACTTTGAAATGAATTTGAGAAATGAAAAGTTAAAGAACGAAATATGCTCATTATAGAATATACATACTTGAATTGTTATGATCAATAAAAACAGATCAATTTGTAAGGTCCTCCACCACTTTCGACTTCAAAAATTGATCTTTTTTTCTTTTCCGCAAACACCAGCTTAATATATATGTTATGTTACTGTTAATTGGTGTTTGCTGGGTTTTAATTTGCACTTTTTTTACTTATTTTTTGTTATAAAAATAATAAAATAAACATATATAACAATTTTTTATCTCATATATGCGCTTCTTCGATTGAGGAGCACTTCCACGAATCTGAACAAATTACTCATGTCAGTATAGGCAAATAAGTAAAAACCGCGTACCAACCATTTGTTGCTCGTCTCGAAATATTTCAACGTTCTAAATAAAATACGTTATGTGCGTGATTTTAATATTTTAGAGTTCTAAAATATTTTAAAAAGGCTTTCTTATATCACGGTAATCTTTTTTACATACATTCCAGATAGCACACAGAGTTCAAAAGAATTCATTAGTATATTCAGTTTTATGTCATCAATTCTGAGTTCATTTTCAAATGCAAAAAGAATCCTTTTTAGAAAAAGAATTCTTTTTACATCTGAAAATGAACTCAGAATTGGTGACATAACTGCAGTTTTTTTTACACTCTACTCTGTGCTTTCTGGGATGTATTTAAAACATCTAATAATATATAATATTATGAGACAAAATATATGAAGAAGATACAGGAATATATATTATATATAAAGATGGTAAAATATAAATATCCACACATTTGTGTCATGAGATCTTTCTTTATTTGGAATACATTTTTTTTTGTGAAGACATTGTGTATAATCGCAGGAACACGATATTGATACAATTCCATGTAAGATAACTGGAAGACGTACGAGATCGTTATTCAAGTATGAACGAAAGCATTAATGGATGATCTACTTATATTCATTAATATGGTCCCGCGATGATGTGCCACTTTCGCCTTACGAAAAATTTTCTAAAAGATTTACAGATTTCCGTACATGAGAAGGATACCATACACAATTTCATAAATTCTGTCAATAAACTTTTAAACGTACAGTTGATAAGGGCGATGGAAAGTGTTGCAAATGTACGAGCGAGATGGTTTTTATTAAAGATTGTTCTTCCGGCAGTTCTGATTTAAATTCCTTAGATCGCAAAGATCTGTGAGATATGCAAATAGAAGCAAAAGTCTGTAAGAGACAAATTTAGAATTCCTAGAGCGTAAAAGCAAGTTCAAGAAATAGTCGAAATTCCATTAAAAATTATACGTGCAGCGAATATAATGAATGATTAGCCAAGAAATCTACTTTTCGTTATAAAAACAAAAATGATTATTTCGAGTAACTTATATGTATATTAAGGCTGTTTTCTGAAATTTCTAAGGATATGTTTATATTTAAATTAAAATGTTGTTTTAGATTTTATATGTATTGACAGAATTTAAGTCGAGATTTTATACTATGATTCGACGAATGAGGATTGTCAGTAATTGGAAGATATTCTCTAACTAATTTTTCAATAACTAATTTTCAACTATAACTAACCCTTGTATAGAGGAATTTTCAAAAATATCATTTCCGTGATTTTCTATTTGCGATTCTCTTCGTGACAATGCAACGTTATCGATTACTAAACTTATAGATATTATTATTAAAGAACATATTGTTGTTAAATATTAAATATGATATAATATAGAAGAAATAAACAGAGATAAAATTATGTACCATTTCCAATACGGAAAAGATAAACAAATAAAAAAAGTAGTTTAAAGTAATTTTACAGCTGTTAATTTTTGCTCGCAGAAGAAATAATGAAGAATATTTAAAAAGGTGCAAAAAATTGAATTTAGAAATTAATATTTAATAGATATTCAAGAAGCTTTAATTGATTCCAGAGAATAATTCTGCGAGGAATGTAGAATTCTTTAATTTCCGATGAGAGAAATCATTTTTCTATTCATTTAACTTGTTTTCTTACTTTCCGTAAGATCGCCAATTAAAAATTAAAAAAGACCAGAGAATGCAAAGTCAAATTTTCACTTCAATATCCGTTAGACTCAAAGTCAAATAAATTTATCTTTCATATTACAACTACGTTCTAACTATTAAAATCAATAGCAGTAATCAGACATTTCATCAGAGTCCTCATGAAAGAACAAACTCTCCGATCTAAACTTGTAAACTTGTTAGACAAAATTACCTTCGTGATGTATATGTCACACTGGAGATTATACTTATCTACATAATTATCTATAAACAATCGATTTCTTGTCGTCGCAAATGCAGTATATAATTATACAGTCCTATCATCACTTTCACATGGGTCCTCAGTTGTGAAAAGGAATATTCAAAATTGTTATCGATATGACTCGGTGAAAAATAATTTTTGCGCGACACGATAAAAAACATTCAAGAAACATTCTTCGTATATGTTTAACAAAGTCATTTGTAAACTACTACGTCGCTATCGTCTAAGCAAAAAAGAAACGATACTCAGACGATACGACCGTCTTTTTGCACATCCACGAGTCGTACGAGGTATACAATTTTCGAAACTAGCTAGGGAGTATTCACAAAACTAAACATAAAAACTGCGTTTACAAAAGTAAACATCGCGGTTTACCTATATATAAGTTTTATGCAGTTCCACTGAATACAGTCGAATCTCCGTATTTTCTTATTATCTCTTAACGCTTCCGTAACTTTAATTCTTTTAGCTTTCGTATATTTTTAACATTTTGTCTCGCGCTGCTTCCCCTCGTTATTTCACATTAGCCGCTTAACCGTACTCTTTACAGAAATCCAATTTAATACTGGAAATTACTTAATTTGAGTATTAAAAGTACTGTTGTTCAGTGCTTTTAATATTTAAAATATGTAATTAATCACTTCCTTCGAGTATTAAATTTCTGTAAAGGACATGCCTAGAATAAAAATGTCGTTACGCGCATGATCGAAACGAGCGATATTTTCATTCTATGCATATGTCAGTGGAATAAGAGTAGGAATTGAGGGCGAGAATTAAGAAGAGGGAGAGAAGTTATTTGGTCCTGACATGCTAAAAATATGGAAATCTGACTGCAATCTTATTGTTAATTGCACATTATCGTCGTACGGGTATTATATATGCGATATTATTTCTTTCTTAATATTTAATTTTTTGGTATGATACGTTAATATAATTAAAATATTATATATTACTCTGTATATGTAAAGTAATATATAATGATATAATAGTAAATATAATACATATTTATATACAGTATGTTTGATTTAAGTGTATACACTCATTGTCAGTTTTTTTTTTAAATAATAGAATTATAAATGTTTCTATTAAGGAGTATTTTGTTTAAGAAGATCCTTAAACGGAAGAATTGTAAATTATTTTAAATTAATGGCAGTTTTAGTTTTTTAAATAGAATAATATCTATTTTGTTTCATATAAGATATTTTATAAGAGAGAATATAACAATGTGCGATAAAATGTGAAGTTCGACAGTGCACTCATGAGACATTAATATATTATCACTTGTGTTGTTTTTAGATATGAGCAAAACAGAAAAAAACAATATGTCCAATAAAAATGTTTATTAAAAAAATTATTAAAAATTTTTGTTTAAATCACTATGTAGAACTTCTTAAACAAAATAATTTTTCGACAAATTTTCTTATAACTCTATTATTTATACAAGTAACTAAACATGTATACTTATAAACCAAACACACTGCATATATGTATATATGATACTTATACATGATACAAAGATATATATTATATATAATATATATTGTGCATATATTGCGGGATATGTTAAATATCAGGGGTCTTGTTAAATGTTCTCTTTCTTATTGGCGTGATTTTTTCACTCGACTATATGTTTTTGTTACCGTTCAATCTCTTATATGTATTATGTAAACTATTGCAACAAGGAGTTTCTCTTTGTTATTCGCTATTGGCATTGTTCTATTGTAAATATGTATGTAAGATTATATATATGGCGGTATATATATTTCATTTCACATATACTATATAAATGTATATGTGATGTAAATTATACAATCTTTACTACAATATTTGATTATGCACCTATTAGGATATGAGGTATGACGAAGAGTATTGTTAAATCTTTTATGTCATATTATTGTGATCGACTAGAGTAATGACTAAGCTCATTCTCAATACATAATATCGTTTCTCACACGTACATAAGGCGGGCTGACGTACATGTGTTATGATTAATTTATGGATTATAGGCCGTCGTCTACAAAAACATTCTTATATCGAATCTATACAGATACGAATGTTCTATTTACTGAATAAATTCCTAACTACGAGACGTACCTACAAATTAAATCCAAATCAAATAAATTAAAATGAAGGCATTTCGCGTAGTATTTAAATGGAAAATAATAAGTTCTATTTTTTACTTTTTGAAAATAGACGGGTATTAACTTATCAAAAGATTTCTACGCGAAGAATATTTAATCTACTAAAATCTCTAAAAAAATGTTAATGAGGCCACCTACGTAAAAAATATTTAATCGAATATCGCTCTTTTTTCTCACTCGTTGAAGGTTTTATAAAAGAAATCTAGACTAGATATATTTTAGGACTATGCCTTCTACGCCGTTTTGATTTCATCCATGACGTATATGACAAATAATTGAAGGCACATCCTCGATCGAAAGAAAATGATTCTCACTTATAATAAAAGAAGACGCAATTATTTTTTAATGTCGAAAATCGTCAAGCGCAAATCCTATAATTCTATAATCTCAATCAAATTATTTTATTATTTAAAAAGCATGAGATTATATTTAAAATAAATAAAAAAATATATAAAGAAGAGTTTGATATATAAATTCAATTATTTGCGCTGACCAATAAATTATAAACGCCAGATTTTTTCTTTTTTTTTCATTCACCCCGATAATCCAATTTTCGCCGTTATATTATTTTAGAATCAATCTACTCTCAAGGATCTGTTTTCCTTTACAGGTGCCTGTTCTTCTTTGAAGTCGCGTTTAATTAAACGATTAAACGTGAAATGGCTTTTTGACAACATGAATATAATATCGCAGCAGTCAGAACCGAGCAAGTTTGCACGACTCGTTATCAGATACTTTAGAAATTTTCGTCAATATCCCAATCCCGCGCTAAGTTGAAAACTTCGAAATCGCCGTCGGGTACCTCGGGTTTATCAGGTGCGACTAATATCTCGGGTCGCAGTGCCACACAGTCTCTCGGCGAGCATTCGATGCGGCCTTCGGAGCCGCAGCTGCATTCAACGCAGTTCCCGGTTGAGTGTGGTAGTATCTCACCCTGTCGATACTCCCTTCCTATAATTCAAGTCCCATGGTACATACGAATTTCGTATAAAAAGGCCGGAACCGCGTATGTATGTACGTACGAAAGCGCGGCTTTTACAATACATAAAAGAAAATATAGGCTTTTGAAGTATATAAAAGCTCACGCTTTTATCTTGCGTCGAGATACGATGAATATTAAAATTGCACAGTAAGACGATATAAGGTACGAAAAAAATTTCAAATAAATCTTCAAAGATTTGTAACAATTATGCTATAATAAAAAAAACTTTTTGGAAAAACAAATAATATGAAAATGCCTCTAGAAATGTATTAAAATTAGAACAAAATTGAATAAATATATAATATATATTTTCTATTAATAATTTTTAAATATGTATATAATTAAATTATATTTGTGACAAGGAATATTGATCGATATAAAAAGACTAGAAATCTATAAAATAAAATGTAATATCAATATTACGTCATAAAATATTAAGAGAGCTAAGGAAACTATTAGGAAGGAAAAATTAATTAATACCCATAACGAGGCAAATGGTCGGTGCAGAAGGCGTTGTGGTTGACAGAGTGGTGTTAATTTCTATGTGTCCTTGTTGGCCGACCGACGGGTCAAAATTTCCGGAAGCCTCGAAGCCATCCACAACGTCCGTACTCATTCCCAGGGATGAAGTGTAATTGCTTTCCACCGCGGTCGATCGCAGAGAAGACGAGCCGAGCGACGAGGCGGCGGCGTTCAAATTATAATTTTGCCACCAACAGTAAACTTCGCCGACGACGCACATGCAATGCGAATTCGCGTCATACGACGGTATCTGGCGGACGATGGGGTGCGTTTAGCGAGAGTGAAAAAAAATACAAAAGAAAAAATAACGCAAAAATTCAATTTATGTCAACTTATTATGTTAAGATGACATAAATGCAGAATGATTCTTGTATTCATATAATTTCTTAATAACAGATTTTTTATTAATTAAAGTTATATAATTGTGAATGAAAGCCTTTTCACGAACAAAACTGCAGGGCGCCAAATGAATTACACTGCTATATTCATTAGTTAATTTTAAATGGAGTTTACTCTAATGGAATTCTAATCTGAGAAACTTAGTTACGAGATACGATGTGCTAAAGATTTTGAAGCTGTGATAAATGACGATCCTTCTCAGCATTTTCTCAGCACTTAACGAAAGATTGATTCAAGGAAACGTAGAAAGGGAGAGAATAGGAGAGAATAGAAGAGAATTTTTACTTGCAAATGTATAAAATGCACAAGCACATTTTTTGTCTATAAAATTTTTGTTATTTTGCGCTTAAAATAAAAAAATCTTTATTATCATTAGTACTCTCCGTTAAATTTTTTAAACTAATTTTTTATTAATTTCTATAAGAATTTCAAAGATATCAACGTTTCAACGTTTTTTTTATTTTTTAATTGTTTGCTGTACCAAAAAAAAACTTTCTCTATAGAAAACTCGCCAGTATATTTTGTCAGTTGTTACCGTTTGGCTGTGAGAATAGAACTTTCCGTCTACGATGCACTTTTTGAGATACGGCTCTTCTGTCGTGACGTCATCATCGCTGTCATCTCCAAGCGTAATATCATTTTCGTCCAATAAAGCCTGACTTGTAGCTCTTGCAGGCGCTGTAAAACCGAAATCATAAATAAAAGATATCATCAACGATTCAAGGATTGCTTTTTTTCAGCTACTGTTTCAATAAATTTTCTACCTAGTCAAATCGCTGTTTATTTCAAGGAAATATGATTATTTTAAATCATTCATTTGTCATTTTTAAATCAATCTTTAATCACTGTCGCCGTGCAATCAATCAATGCAGCGTGATGCATTCCCTTAAATCGTACGAAATTAGACGGTCGTTTCAATTGAATCCGCTTGCGGAAATTTGCGCGTGATGCGAACGCATACTTGTGCTCCACAACCCAATTTCGTAATTAGAGCAAGCAATTACGACTGTGCCTTGCGTGTCTTAGGGTCTATCGTGACCTAAGGTCCAGTTTTACGAAAGCAATCTTTTAAGTAACCTTTTCGCTATAAAAAAACTTGACACAGTAGAATCGTCTTTTTTTAAAGTCAATATTTTGTGTGATTCATTTTCTAAGATTAGGATCTGTTTAAAATCTGTTTGATTTTAAATCGAAAAATTTTTATATTCTCTAAAAGATCCGACACTTAGTATCTATCGAGATAAATTATTTGATAAATTAACATAGGGCAATTTACGAAATTCTGAAAGTTGCAACTTTCTATTTAGTTATATTATCTCGTGCAATTATGCAATAATATCATCCATGTTAAAGCTAATTGTAAGCTTATTTCAGTTTGTTCGGCGAAAACTATTTGTGTATTGGGTCATTATTTTAGACAGTCGCGAAAGTTCATCGGACGGTCGAGTAAGATCGAACTAATAAAATTGGCGTAGCCTCGACCAATTTTACGTTATAGACTTTGTAGAGTTCACATATGGATCTTTTTAAAAGACTCTATTTTAAATAATACAAGTAAACAGTTTAAAAAATTAGAAGAGAAACGCGTTATTCACAATTAATATTATGTATCTTTCCTGAAACTATTCTGCTAGAAACTACTTTTCTCTTAACTCGTTAATTCCTAAACCATACTATACCGTTTTCTTACCATTGCAACTAAAAGAAGTAGGTTTCGAACTGATTTCGAAGTATCTATATTCAAAAGAACACATATTGATTTTGGGTCCTCCGAACGGTGAAATATTGCATATGGAAACGACGAATGTGAAGAGATACAAAACGTGGTATAGGTAACGAACGAGACAAGAGATCGATACGCGAAGAAAATAGGATGGCACGTCGCGCAAACAAATAAATGTTGTAGACACGATGATGAGTTACGAAGCCCTGAGTCGACACCTAGGATGTTAATAATTGAACTCGAAGTTAGTAAAAAGAAAGAGCGACAGTACTTTCCTCTTCGTATGCAGGTGGTGTGTGTATTTGCGATCTTCAATTATTTGGGATATGCCAAAATTACGAATTATGAACAATTCAGCGAATCCATACGATAATTTTAACATATTCCGAAAGTCTCTCACATGTCTAGATATTCATGTCACTTGAAATATTTAGAATTGTAATTCTATCGATTCATTTAATATTAGAGAACGTCATTTTTTATATATAATCTTTGTTATTGATTACTCATCTCCAATGTTACATATGTTTGTATCTTCGCCAGTTCTACTATTATGAAACGTTTTTTTTTATATATGTAGATGCAAAACTGTTAGAATCTTGCATCATTTTGATGTATGAATAGACTCAAGCACGTCAAGTACGTGCGCCAACTACGTCAAAATTGATACCGCACATAATAAGGCTTTTGTGATACCATGTATATAAAAGACGTCTTTTAAAGTAGACATCTTTTACTTTGCTTATACAATATCGGTATAATCATATCATTGTCACTATACATATATGAAGTATATATACTCCTTGTAAAATATTACAAATTTCTTAAAAAATATTTTAGAACTAGTTATAATTTTTTTTTTAACATTTTAAGCTTTTTGAGATAAATTAAAATATTATAACGCTTTAATTAAAAATTGCTTTAAACTGAATTAAGTAATAAAATTTAGAATTTTAATAATTAAATTCAAATTAATTAATTTAATTAATTGAGCTTTGACAATTATAATAAAAGAAATGAACTTTCGACTTTTTATAATATTTATTTTTACAAATGAATAATCTTGTTATATAATATTTCTTTAAAAAAATAACAGATTTTTTCCGCAAGACAGAATTTAATCTATTTCATTCTATCCATTCGTTTTAAAATAACAGTTAGTATTTAGTTCAATAACTTCCCGATTGTCATTCCGTATACACACTGTGTTGTCGCGGACTGTAAAATTGGAAGTTTATTGCACGAGCCTTGAATTAAAAGCAGTTTTTTCTAGGGCAAATTACGCGGCGAGTTACCGCAAAACGAATGCGAAGTAATGAGTGACTCGGATTTTTCTCTTCCTATTCTTACGACTCGTTGCGACTGTGCAAGTCATTACGTTGAGCGTGGAGAATCTCTATTCAAAAAAATTCCTTTTGTTCCTAACCGTGCCCGGTGAAAGCGTTTTTAATTAGATTCCCAAGTGCTCGTGGGCACGCCGCAATGTATAGCGAATATCGATACAGATATGACAAACCGCTGCACGATGTTTTCTATATCTGGTATGTGACCGAGAAACATCAGAATCTAATCAAACTTTGAAATACAAATACTGCGGTTTCAAAATTCTATACAATTTGCAAGTGAAATTCAAGCATAACATATATATTCATTCTTTTTAATTATGAAGATTTAAAATATTGTTAATAACAAAAGAAAATATTTTATTCTCACATGTATTTACATGATAGTATAAATATTAATTTAAATACATTCAAAACGTTTTGATATTAATTAAAACATTTGAAGCAATTTAAATGGATATTCAAACGAATTGTTTTTGTAAGAAGGTAGATGTGATATACGCATAATTATAAGTCATATATTTTTTCGATAACGCCGATAAAATTAAATAAAAACACATTTTTATTCTCACATATATTTACATGATAGATACAAATATGAGTTCAAAGACATTCGTTCAAAACAGCTTTGCTATTAATTAAAAAATTTAAAACAATTTAAATGGATATTTAAACGAATTATTTTTGTAAGAAAGTAGATGTGATATGCGTAATTATGTAGTATAAATGCGTAAGTCACATATTTTTTTAATAACGCTGATAAAATTAAATAAAAACACATTTTTAGAATACTTATTATATGTTTGTTATACAAATTACGTATTATTATGCAACATAATATGAGAAACACAAACAAATAAAAAAAACCTTACTCAGTCACAGCTTATTGTTAATAATACTTAATAATATTTCTACGTGAATTTATATGTAACTTATATTTTATATACATATATGTATATACTTACACGCGTGCCAATTAATATGATATCGCGCAATATTGTTAGCAAATGTTAAAAAAATGTAACGACTCGATCCTTTATCACTCTTTTAACGAATCGGTTCTTGGATTAACGGGATGGTCATTCGAAGATTCTTTTGAAATCGCGAACAATGGCCCCTCGTTAGCGAGGTGTCCGCTAAAGCATCATTAATTCAGCAAATCAACTGCGTTGCTTTACCTCCGCCCTTTTCCCCGCTACCCATATAGGATTAATCAATGGGTAAGCAATTAAAACGTGTTGGTTTAACATAATTGTTATTATAGTTAATCGTGTCATTAGTACAGCATTTCCGACCAAACTAATCTATTCAACGCATCTGCAAATTGCGCGACACTTTTTACGCAGATCGAATTTAAAATATTCCTTAATTCTTTTTAAAATTATAACGATAACAATAAATCGGTTATAAAAGAATAATTTTTAAAATATTTTACTGTACACCACGTTGGGCACGCGTAACATATCGTAGAAGTCTTCAACCGAGAACATGCGTCTCGGAAACACGCACCCGATCATTGTAAATGTGCAAACGTATTTGCTGTATTTGCAAGTGTCGCGATTACTTAAAATATACTTGTAAATGCAACTCCGAGTGGTGGTGTTAAGCCGTTTATCTACGACATGCAGCGACCACCGATGTCGCATAATCTGCGCTGAATTTTGCCCATTATTCCGCGCGCAGCAGATGTTAACAAAATTATAATATCCAAGAATCAATTTTGTTTCCACAGCATACGCAATACCTTTGAAAGTTGAAGTATTGAAAATATTGGATATTAATTTTATATCAATATTAGATTATCGCCGTCGATAATTAATTGCTTGCTCGCATAATGTTATAATAATAATATACAAATAGATAATAAATGGTGTATGACAATGAATAAATAATAATATTATGATATATTATCGCGTAAAGTAAACGGAATTTTACCTAACGAGTTTATTAATAATAAATGTGTGCCATTTTAAACAGGAATTTACTTTTTAGATAAATATATGTACTTTAAAACTACCGTTAAATAAAAATTAATAATATTATTTCTAGGACACCATAAAATATGAGAATATGCCATATCCTCTACCATATTTTATAACGCGCGTCATTTTTTCATAGCATATGACAAAAGGTTTGCACGGTGCGAGATATAAAGAGAGAAAAAGAGAGAGAAAGAGGAGTTATAAATCTCTTCCAGTAATTTCCACCGTGCACAATATTTATTAAGCACTCTTATCAAACTTTAAAGCTGCCACAGGGTACGATATATTTAGTTATATTTGTCGTTGTATTTTGCGAATGGCAATAAATTTAATAACGCTACTGTAAGTATATAATTTGAAAAATTTATATAATTTTTTATATATAAATAGTGCTTTCTAACATCGTAGAGATTATGTAATTAAAATTTTATATATATAATAAATATATATACATATATATATATATAAAATTTAATTTTAAATAAAATCATTGTTTTTAATAAAAAGCAAAATTTTGAAGAAACGGCAACAAAATAACGTATTTGACATTTAGAAAGGAAGAATATGATTTTCTTTTTATGCAAAGAGATTTTTTTCGCTTTCCTAGAAATTTTTTAATATTGTTTTTTTTATATAAAATATAATACATCTCTTTTAAAATTTAAATGTGTTTTTCTTCTCTTATCTAACTATTATTAAGTCAAATTGCTTTGCCATATTATTTTTCATATTCTGCTGTACATTATAATTTAAAAAAATTAATGTATTTAAAAAGATGATTGGAATATAATATAGATAGTAGGGTATTTCGTAACCTAATTAAATTTCTTTTTTTAAACGTTCAGAAGGATGGGAATTCTGAAGATAATCCTTGCAGTATATACACATATATTATTTCACATGAAATTGCGATTCTATATTTATTTTCCGATAGCGTCGGATTTGGCTCGACGCGAAATCTTTCTCTCAAATTTCAGCACGTGCACGTTTACACTCGTACCTTTTTTTTTTAAATACAGAATGCGTCAAACATAACAAGAAATTTAATAAACATATTTAATAAACGAATGTAAAACGTAATGATATATTTTCTACAATTAAATAAAATACAAAACGTAATAACGTATCTTCTCATTCGGGGATGACAATTAAATGGCACAAAGGCGGCAGGTATATGCCGGGGAAACATATGTATACCCGCGAACACGGTGTGTGCATTCGTACTCACCGGCTATTGAACGGGCGACGTGATAGCGCAGCAAATAGCCGACGACGAGCAGCATCCGCGGGAACCTCATCGTTCCCGTATGGAATTCCGCGTGGAATACGGTGAAGAGCCGGTTGATCGCGGGGAAAGCCGCACGTGAACCTCGTGGCCAGCTCGCGCGATGCCGACTACCCCTTCGAGACCGAGGTCTTCGGACGCGCGTTTCTCCCTCCGCGTCTTTTCCTTTTTTTTTTTTCTACAACGCTGACATTCGCCGAGGGCCTTGAAACGGCCTTGGAGCACGGCAGCTCTCTCTCTCTCTCTCTCTCTCTCTCTCTCTCTCTCTTCCCCCCCGGCAGCCCTTCACCCTACGTGTACGCGCGGCCGCCAGCAGCGCAGCCAGGAATCGACATTTTCACGCCGCGCACGTCAAGGTCCAACTGCCGCGCGGCCAATCCTCGCAACGCCAACCTCGCTGCTCGCAGGTGCAGCGGCAGCGGGTCTCCAACGGAGTTGCCTCGGGAGTGTGCGCACGGCAGCGTGGACCGTCGCGTCGCCTCGTCCTCTGTTCCTCTTCCTGCGGCATCATCCCGGCTGCATCCGATATATTCGAAACAACGGATTTTCTTAACTTATCCTTTTAAAACTTGAGAAACTCTTTTCTCCTGGCGTGTCCCTCCCTCGAGAACGTTCTCTCAATCCTAAGTTTTTTTTATTTTTTTTTTTAAGGGGATGGGATTGGATCGTACCGTTGCCGTCGCTCTTCACAATTAAAAGTTGATCTACAGGATGTCTGAAATGCTGCAATTGTAAGTTCGGTATCTTGGAGTAGCTGGGGTTTTAAAATGCGCTTCTCGATGATGCAATGTACAAAAAGATGAGAGAGAGAGATTACGTTAAAATATTTAACATTTAATACATATTTTGGTTTACTTTTGTTATTATTTTGCTGTTAATAATTTCGTTCTTATTTCAATATTGTCGTAAATCGTAATAAATTGAAAAAAAAATTCCAATTGCCGAAACCCGGGATTGAACCGGGGACATTTAGATCTTCAGTCTAACGCTCTCCCAACTGAGCTATTTCGGCTCACACATGGGATGTTCGTTAGCAGTCTGAAAAATACATTCTTTACGATATATATAATTCATATATTATTTTATATAAAGCATTGCAAGATATTAAAAATAAATTATATATATATCATATTATTATAAAATTATATAGCACATATATACTTGCAAGCATTAATCAACTGACAAATTTTGTACTGATTTTCTGTTATATTTAAATATTATGAAATTATTTATAGGAAATATATATATATATATATAGAAAATATTTCCATTGTACAATACTTTGTTTCTTACCTTCTTATCTAATTAATTTTTTTATTTTTTATTGCAAATTCTGCATGATTATTAGGGTATTAAGTTAATTACAAAACGTCAATCATTGTCTATTTTCACAATCATATATAAATTAATGCGTCGCAATCATCGAAATTTTCTTCGATATTTGTTTCAATTCTATCCTTCGAATATTGACTGATTGACAGTCAATGCACGTGACAAAAACGCGTGTTCTATAATACGCTAAGGTTATTTACAGGAGCGGAAGAGAGGGAAAGCTGTTTTAATTCATGGTCATGATTTAAAAAGGATTTAAAAGAAACAACTTACAGGGTCAAGGCAAGGTATCCGACAAATGCCTATCAATAATAGAAATACACGTGGTAATAAAAAAGAGGAAAAATAAATCATTATATACATGCATATATGTACGTATAATGTATTATTATTATTTTTTTTACACATCTGATATGCGTGAGTAATTTATATAATAAATTAATAAAAGAAAGAATATATATTATTGTACATTAATATTATCTATCATACTTATACATGTGTATATATATATATATATATATATATATATATATATATACACATTATGTATATAAAATTAAAAAATAGCTAAATCTCTTGAGCACGTTCAAATATGTGTCAATATCTATATTTTTCCATTTTCTTCTTAGTAAACGAGTTTACACAATTTTCATTAAAAAAACATATAATAGATTGTTGAAAAGAAAATATTCTCAGATAATTTTTCGTTATACTTCATTTCTTGATTTTTTTTTATTGAATCTGAAATACGCAAAACGTTTGAACCTTGAAGTGCCTGAGCAGCGCTATCATAGAATGGTGTATTATTACGCTCATGTAACATTGAGGTATCCGCTCATTCGCTTCCTCGGTGTGTTGACAATTTAAACGGGATTTCAACGTGACAATTTCAACGTGACAATTTAAACGTCTTCCGTCGTTTAAATCTAAAATCGATAAAGATTTATCGCGCGTTCGAAGTAAATCCCCTTAAACTATTTATTCATCATGCAAGAAAATATCTCATATAATATTGTATTCTAACATCCTATTTTTTCAATTTTACATCTTATTTATACGTTGTATGCAATACATATTATTAAAAGATAAATATATTAATACGACACAGATGCCTTAGAAATTTCAATTCGAGAAACTCATCAAGTCAACTCTATCAGCTCCCCAGAGTGCATAAATTTGCAAACTTGAGGCAGATTTACGCTACGCCCGTTGGCGTAAATAACGATCGCGCGGCGTTTCGAAAGACAGAAAGAGCTGATAACGCAGATGGAGAAGGAGAAAAAGGGAGACGAGGACAACAGCGACGAGGCCAGTCTAGCGCGCGAGCGCGTGCGACGTTCTTCCTGTCTCTCGCCAACTTAATTGCCGGTACGCGCGGACGATTGGTACGTCACTGTTGCGCGCCGCGCGCTCGGCAGCGCGCGCCACGGCCGTCGACGCCGATTGTCAGGCTAGGTTCGTCCGTCCATCAGTTCGGTCACGTCGGTGAGCGCTGATCAGTCGTGTTTCGTACGCTTGATACGACGCTCGTACGCTGAGCGATCTCAAGTCGAGCGCACGCACGTGGAGGCATTAGAAGTCACGGTAGCGAGCGCGTTACCGTGCGCATTCGCTCGTCGCAAGGAAAGAAGGAAGGTAGAAAAACGGGAGGCGGCGGCGGCAGCGGCACCGGCGGCGGTGACGGCGACGCGACAAACGGCGCGATGGCCAGCCTGAGGCAGACGCCGCTGACGTGCAGCGGACACACGAGGCCCGTGGTCCACCTCGCCTTCTCCGACGTCACCGAGTCCGGGTACTACCTCATCTCGGCGTGCAAAGGTAACGGTCCCGGGAATGGGTGCGGGAGATCTCGGTCAGAGATCGTCGCGGACACGTTGCTCCGATTTTTTCCCCTCCTTTTTTTTTTGTTCCTTTCCTCTCGATCGTGCTCTTCAATCGCACGCACGATTCTCGATCGCCTTGGCCCGATTCTTTCCGGTCGCTCCCAAGGCTCCGCGACTTTTTCGAGGTTAGACACACGCGTGCTCTTGACGGGCGCTCCGATCTCTTCCTGCCCGCTTCACGGGATTCATGATGAGATTCAAGTGATTCAACGCGAAAATAACTTTCGGGATTGAACGGGATTAACATGCTATGTGATATAAATGTCCATTTCTACCAATGAAGATTAATTTTAATCTCGATTTAATTTACTTTTTACTCTTTCTCTAAGAGTTAGAAGAAGATAGAGAGTTGATTAAAGTTGATCTACAATGATAGAAATGAACAACACTGTTGCAAGCGTTGTTTTGATGAATCAACCTGATTACAGATATTGCTGATACATCTTGATTGAGGTTAATCGAAAAGTTTACTCTAATGCATATTAATGCTTTTTTTCTTATTAACTGGATGTTATACGCAGATGTTCCACACAAGGAATAGTTACTTATATTTGAGATATAAATTTTTGTATTATAATTTTTGTATGATAAGCAATTTTAATTCTTTCCAAGCTGTAGTTTATTTTATAATATATATTTTTTATTGGATATTACATCATCTATCTTTGAATTCTAAAAAATGTATTATTATATTGTAATATAGATATCAGATATAAAATATATTTTGTGCTTCAAAGTTATATCTATCCCATAAAATGTAGAGAGATTAAAGCTTTGAAAGAGTCAAAATTGCCTATTTTCTTATTTAATAGATTATCAATTAGATTTTTTTGGGGGAAATTATTGTGTAATTATTTGGAAATAAATTGAATTTAAATATCTTTTTATATATTTATACATTTAATAATTGTAAATAAAATTTTTTTTCTGTACATAAATATTTTTAAACAATGATTTTTTTCAGATGGCAAACCTATGTTGCGGCAAGGCGACACTGGTGATTGGATTGGTACATTTGAAGGACATAAAGGAGCCGTGTGGGGTGTAGCATTAAATCCACACGCTACTCGAGCTGCAACTGGCGCAGCAGATTTTAATGCCAAAGTCTGGGACGCGATTAAGGGAGAAGAAGTTCATTCTTTTCAACACAATCACATAGTCAAATCTGTCAATTTTAGTACAGATTCTAATAATTTGTGTACTGGTTCTAATGAAAAGCTCGTACGCATTTATGATCTTAATAAACCAGAAGCAGCCCCACAGGTAAAGTTTTATATATATATATATATATATATATGAACTCTTAATAATGCAAACATGGTCAAATATTATAATAAATATCTGAACTAATATAAAACATCTCGATTTCTTTCTTTTTCAGATCTTCTCAGGTCATACAAGTGGTATTAGGCACGTCACTTTCTTCGACAATAACTCTGCCTTAATTACCTGCGCAGACGATAAGACGCTGAGGGTATGGGACAGAAATAGCGGACAAGAAGTTAAAAGACTGGACTTCCCCGCGATTCCTAGTTCCATGGAAGTGTCGAAAGATGGAAAAATCATTACGACTACTCACTCTAACCTTGTTACCTTTTGGGATAGCAAAGAGTATGTAGCATTTTTTTCTCTTATAAAAAATGATTATAAAAATTCTTTGAAAAGTCAGTCTAGATGAATTTTAGTTTGTTTCTAATTTTATTACAGTTGCAATTTAGAAAGCCTTGCCAACTTCTAGAATTTTATTATAAAAATTATTAGATATTAAAATCATATTGAAATTTTTTAATAAGGAAAATTAATGCAGTTTTCATGGAAATGATTTTTCAATTTCTTTGTCAGATTAACCAAAATAAAAGAATTTATGGTCCCGACTCAAGTTAACAGTGCCAGTCTGCATCCGGATTGTACTATTTTTGTTTGTGGTGGGGAGGACTTTAAAATGTACAAATTTGACTACAATACAGGGGCGGAATTAGGTATCTATTATATATATAATTTTTTTTCTTTTCAGCAATTTTTATCAAAAGTGATTTTAATTGTATGTAAAATTTGCATTCTCAGAATCATTCAAGGGACACTTTGGGCCTGTACACTGCGTACGCTTTTCACCGGACGGTGAATTGTACGCTAGCGGATCCGAGGATGGTACCTTGAGACTGTGGCAGACTGTAGTCGGCAAAAACTACGGATTATGGCGCTGCACAGAGCAGACGCCCACAATACAAGAAAATGCAACCGTGATTAATAATAAACAAGAAGTTCCTGCCAGTTAAACTCGGGGCGAGACAAAAAATCTCAATAGTTTTCCGAAAATCTAAAAGCAGACATTTTGGACCAAACTGGAGCGAATGGATGAAAATAAAACGCGTTGAATATTTGTTACTTGGACCGTCAGAAATCCTTGTAAATAACCCATCCTAGAAAGAAATCGCCCACCTTCCTTTATTCCGAAACTAAAAGTGAGAGGACCAATTCTAGAGCTTGTGGAGGTATGTGTGATATATAAAATTGACATTTATGTTATTAAAGAAAAGAACGACAGTGAAAAAGAAATATTAACATTTATTAACATTATACATGTCACGTTATTATAATACAAAATTAGGTAGGTGTAACGAGAGAAAGAAAGACAAGTTCATAATGAACGTTGCATTTGCATTTCTTTCGAGCCGATACCGTCCATCATTCAAACACATATGAAATGACATATCGATACGTGACGCTGACACGTACCACAGCACACAGCACATATGATATCGCGTGTCCATTTTGACATGCTTTATATTCAATCTCAATCTCAATTTCCGTGGTAACGTAATATCACCGTATTGCACAGATCGCGACAATTCATTGCAAGTCTTGCTTGTACACGCGTTTATCTAGTGCGTCATTCCTGATAATGATAAATACTGTAATCCTCTTCTTTTGAAAAGAGATTAAAATCCAATTATAAAAAAAAATATATATATATATATATATTCAAAATTGCTTCGAATATTATTCGAAACCGGTAAGTCTTAAAAAAATCTTGGAAGATTTTGAATGTCTTGTGAAACCCTTAAAAACTCTCTTCTCTTAAGTGTTTAGAAAATCTGTTTTTAAAGCATCGAATATCGAAAAAAATGAAAAATTTACAAAAGTTATAGTTCTTATTTGTGTATAAAATAGAAAAATGAAACAATAACGTAAAATATTATGAAAGAACAATTATATTTTCAAAACACTTGAGAGAAATTTTCAACACATTCAAGACTTTCAACAATTTTTCTGTTTCGAATGATATTCAAAAACAACAAACCAAAACTTTCATTATACTTTGAAATGATTCTATGTGTCTTAAAAAAATCATCATTCCTAATTCAAAAAGTCTCAACCCATTCGCGTGTCTTTTTGCTCTCTTTTATTTTTCGACGATGCGATCTCGTTCTTCTTCGGCGAACTAAATACTTGCGTCTTATCATCTATATTTACACGCCGACAGGTACTCTTTCTTTTATCTTTCGTTAAGTATCTCTTGCGTTATGCGTATGTTTAAACATGCTTACTGTCTCTCCTTGTTTGTCCGCTGTATTTGTTTTCTTTTTATAATATTGAGCTTGATCACGACTGACTGGTTGTGAAATTTTGGGATCGCGTTTGTCGTACAGTCTCTCGAAGTAAAGGCAGTGTGTTTTTTCTGCGTACAATCAGTAAACAAAGAGTTATGAATTTTAAGTCTTCCCATCTCTTTCGATTCACCCAATGAATTGCGAAAGGTCAGGCAGCTTGAAACCGTTGAATGAGGCTGGCGTCGGCGAACTTCTCAGATTATTCGTGTGCGGCGGGAAACCGTTGAAACCCGGACCGCTGGGCGTAGTGAACTGTTGTACCCTCGCGTTACTCTCTGAAGCCGCCAGAACGAAACCACATTGGGCGGTGCATACATCGTCCCGTAGAATCGCCTCTCGAGAAGCCTCTCGTAAAAGTTGGTTGCAGTCCGTGACTCTCAGTGAGGCGCATTGCGTCTGAAAAAGAGACTTACTTTTAGAATCTATATTTCGCGCTAGCGATTTATTCATTTTCTAACACAGTTCATAATAATATTTATGAAGGAGATTAAAGATACATAGGCCAAGAAGACGGATTTTATTTAGTTTGAATTAAGAGTAAAGAAATCCGGATCTTAACGCGTTTCTTTTCATTCAGAAAGAGTACTTACGCCTTCATTGGTGCAAACGCAGCTGGTGCAAGGCGTAGGGAAACCAGACTCGCCGACCGCGACGTTTCTTCCGCCGATCTGACAGCCGTGTCTGGTCTCTCGCCAGGCGGCGAAGTCCATATGGGGCATAGAGCTGCACGGTACGCGTGGATTTAAGAAATTACTGGGCAAATCGAACGCAGCTCTTTGCATGTCTGTGTGATGGTCCATATTCTCGCATATCACTTTGGCCAGAGTAGTCTTGCGGAGCTCTGCCATCTGATGCTCGGTGAAGCGAATGTTCGGATCGTCGGTCTCGTACCAGAAACGATCGCACTTTCTCGATTGCCTGAACTGAATGGCGATGATACAGGCGAAGGTGGGTCCGACCAAGCCGCCCTGAAGCGGTCGCTCGCTCATACCGCCCGGGAAGAGATCGATGTCGTCCACGGAGGCGTATATGCGTTTCATACGGGCTATCACCTCCGGCGCCATTTCTCTGGACAGATCCTCGAACGTGGTGGCCTTCTTCAAGTTGCACAGCGCTCTGTAGTGATTGTACGACGGCAATCCGTGATCGCGGGCCCGGTGAATGTTCAGGGCTATCAAGTCCACGCCGGAGTGCGGAATACCGCTCTGCTCGAACAGATGATTGGTCACCTCGCCGGTGATGAACTGATCCAACGTCTCCATCGGCGTGGTCACCAGGCCGCGTATCATCTCGTCGATCATGTTCTCCTGGTAGAGCATGTCGGGATTGAAGAATCCGTCGCGTAGCAAGATAGGCGGATTGATATTCTGATAGTTGCGGTCCATGCGCGGCAAGTGCGGTCGCAGCAAGGAATGGCCGATTCGGAAGGCCGCGGTGGCGAACTCGTTGAGCACGCTCGGGTTACAGGTGGGCGAGTACTCCTTGTAGTAACCCTGGGGCAACAGTTTAAGACCGTATAGACTGACGGCGTTCCAGCCAAGAATTCTTGGCAGAAACTCGTTATACGTGATGTGTTGCAGCATCCCGCTAATGATACGTCGCGTCTCCTGGAACAGCTTCTCGCCGTCCCAGTGGGGATTCACCTATTCAAGAAGTTTTATATTAACGAAAGCAGAATTATTTTTACCCAATTAACAAGATATTAGCAATTTGCTGACAAATTGCGACAAATTCAATCAGTAGATTGCGGAATGTATAACGATAGAAGATTTTTTTAAATTCATATTCAAATAAAAACGAAAAATAGAAGATTTACCCCTCGCAAGCCTTCCATCACGCGATTGTGCTCGCGTATCCACATGGTGTGCATAACTGCCAGAGCCGGTTGCTCCGAAGCGCGGCCATCGCCGCCGATGAAGCAGAATCCCGATCGCGCCTTGCACTCAGGATGCGTCGCTGATTGCGGCAGCAAGTCCCTGCCGCGTCTTGGATTCGACGTGATGTTCATGCGGCCGTTGAAGCCGCGGAGGATGTTACAGATACACGAGTTCTCGCCGTAGACCACCGACGCGTCCAGGAAGCCGGTATTCTGATTCACCTGTTCGCGCGGACCCAGATTCTGCTGGCCCGGCAACGATCTCATCGACGGGAAGCACATACGCGCGCCCGACGAGACGTTCACCGTGGGATAAAAGTGATCGCCCGGCGGCACGGGAAACGGATTGCACTCGGGATGAACGGTGCGCGGCGAGTCGCACGATCGGCAGGAGGGAATCGACTCCGCGAAGCCTTTGTGTATGGGCGTCATCGTCATGTCGTGATCCAGGAACTGCGCGAACTGCATCACCATCAGCGTGTAACGATTGTGCAAATTCGATATGTCCGGGTGGATCACGGTGGAGATCACTCGGGGATTCGGCAACGACGCGCCGGTGACGGATGTGCCCCTCGGTTTGGAAACACCGTCCTCGTAAGCAGGCGGCAACAGGCGGGCGAAGGTCGTCAGCGACTTGCCCAGGCTGGGATTACGCAAATTGTTGCAGTGGCCCGATAGAGTTCGGTAGGGCGTGGTTGGATCGCATCGGGAATCGTCCACGGGACACTGCACCTCCTCGTGATTTGTCGGCTTGTGATGGTGATTCAGAAAGCCGGAGATATCGACGTTCTGCAACAGATCGGAGAACTCGTTCGTATTGGGGAAGCCCAGAACGTTCTCCGTGTTCTCGAAGACCTGACGTCTCCTACGTCGAAGACCGTGCACGCCATTTAGAATCTCGTTTGTCGCCAATTCGTACATGATGGACGAATTGGCGAGCAGCAGGGCGTCCTTGTTGGCCTTCGAGAAGCTAGCCGCGGTGCCGGCAGACGATTTCGGATCGGCAACTTTCTGCTCCAGCCAGGCATTGTACTCCAACTGCTTCCGCTCGATCAGCTCTTCCTCCGCTCTCTTTACTGCAGCGGCGAGCACTTCGGGACTGATCTCCGGCAGGAACGACAACGTCGGCTCGCCCGTGCTCGCGTTCACCGAGTTGTACTGCATCACAGGAAGCGGCAGCGGTTCCTCGCTCCACGCCGCGACGTTCAGAGATTCGTACTGCTCGCAACTGATTTTGCTGTTCAGATATTGATCCTGTCGGATGAACACTCTCGGCTGGATCCTGCGGATATTGGTGTTGGCGCACAGAATACTGGCGAGAGACACCTTCCTGATCTCGGCCAGCTGCGCCGCCGTCA
Source organism: Wasmannia auropunctata (assembly GCF_000956235.1). NCBI lineage: Eukaryota > Metazoa > Arthropoda > Insecta > Hymenoptera > Formicidae > Wasmannia > Wasmannia auropunctata. Next base: position 45,793 of record NW_012027843.1, read on the forward strand.
ATCCTGATGGTGGAATGTCATTCTCATACCAGAAGCGGTCGGAATTTCTCATCGTTACAAACTGCTTCTTAAGAAGACACTCGAACGTTGGACCCACGGCGACGCCCGTGGCCGGAATCTCCAGGATACCACCCACGAGAAGATCCACGTCCTCCACATTCGCGTAAATCGTACTTAGCAGCCGCGCGTGCTCGGGTCGCATTACTCTCGCTAGATCCGTGAAGTTTTCGATCTGCATCAAAGCGAATTGAGAGAAATGATTATTTTAGGATGAAATTTAAAAAATGATGGTAGCACTCCAAAAAAAAACCATGCTATCATTTCCTTATAAAAAAAGGATAATAATCGTAGAATTGATCTACGGTATCAAATTTACCTTAATGCTCTCTCCCAAACAGTCAGTCAGGAATTTGATATATCCGGGCACTCCGTGATCTCGTGCAACATGCACAGACCAGGAAGCCGCGTCCGGCGCGGCTGCGAGACCGATGCCGTTGGCGGAAAAGATTATGTGACTCTCCAGGTCTCCTATTTTATCCACACGCGTCCAAACGAGAGCGCGCAGAGCTGCCAGTGCCACTGCTTGGTACGTACCCGCCTTGTTGGACGAGGAATAGCCAGCGTAGAAGCCATTCGCGAGCGGTCTAAGCTCGTGGTCGACCTGTGCGGCTTCCCGCAGTATCGCCGGCACGTACTCGTTGAGAGTGATGTGCTGAAGCTGCGCGACGACAATGCGACGTGCCTCCAAGAAGAGCTTCGTGTCGTCCCAGTGCACGTTCGCCTCCACCAGTCTCTTCGCCACACGATTATGCTCGCGCAGGAAGACCCGATGCAGCAGGCCAAGAGCGTTCCGCTCGATTCGATTGCAAAACTCGCAGGCGCTCAGATTGACCTTGCCATCCTCGTAGGTCCTGAGCAGATGCAACTTGTCGTCGGTGGCGCCGTAGATGCCCGAACCGTCTAAGTACGCGGACATGCCGTTCATCTGCTCCCTCGCCTCGAACTGACAGCCGTGCACCGTTAAACTCGGCACCGAACGCCAGTAACTCCTGCAGCCGTATCTTTCGTCGTGCATCTCGTAGCACTCCGGATGCTGCTGCGCATTGGAGCAACATTTGTCCTCGCGACCCGCGGAGTGCACCGTGGCAGCGATATCCTGCAACACCAGCTCCGACCAGACGCCCGAGAGGCTAGTCAAACCTTCATGGCTTCCTACCCTCGGAAAGGATGACAGAATGTGGGAGATGACGTCGCTTGGCGCAGGTAGACTGTGAGTACCCACCGATTGACGCGGTCTTGAAATGCCTAATGCGGACATATAAAAATACGAGCTCGTTAAAGTTTGATTCTTCGCTTTTTATAATTTTATCTTTTCACTTTTCTTCCCTTTTTTCTTCCTCGTTTATTAATTTTTTTTATCTTTCCCTTTATTCTTAGTGAGAATCATATTTTTATTCATATTCAAAATACATTGTATTATATTTTTATCCATATTTTTAATTTCCCGTTATTGAAACAAATTGATGGATTAAATATAACAATGTCAAAACATTCAAATGCAAAATGGAGAAAAAGCAACATTAATTTTTCAATATCGTGTTATACCAACGCTCTGCGTGGTTGAGATATTCTTTACAATTTTTACGTTATAATACTCTAAATAATCTTCTTACATTTTATAAATTTATAAACGTATATTATAGATATTAGAAATTAATTCAAATTATTTATTAATGTGACATTAAAAAATATATTAATAAAGAAAGTGTATAAAACAATAGGAAATGAAGGAATATTATGGCATACTTCGCGCGTTTAATGCAACATTTAATTGTATTAAAATACTACTGTACTCTCATGGGAAACATAGAATAGTATATTATTTGTTTTTTTCCGGACAAGTAACTTTCGATCGTTTGCACTTATTTCATTTCGTTTTTATGCCGTGGGTAAAAATAGTTTCTTCTTTGAATGAGTATCGTACATTGCCTACTGAGGCAATTATAACTCTCTAATAGAAAGGATGAATGGCATTAATGAGATGAAACAGCCTTGCCTAATAATCACCTTCGTAACTCTAAATGAATAAAATATTAGAGTAAGAGCAAGGTCGATGTTTGAAATCTCAAAGAATTTTTTTAAAGAAAAATTTTCAAAAATATGACGAAAACAGAGCAAATCTGTTATTAATTATACAACCGGGGGACGGGTCTAAGCCTACACAAAAAACATCAAAGATATGAAATATTAAAATAAGATTTTTTTATATTATGTCTTACTCTTGAAAAAACAGTTTTGATATTTTCTATTTAATTAGAAAATTAATATTTATATCTTTCTGCCAATTTTTTTCGATATAAGTTTTCATAACGTTCTGTTTTATATTAATCTTCTGCGTTAATTGCCGAGATCATGAGAACGGCAAGCGTAAAGTCGATCATTCTAAGAATAGAAAGCGAAATGTAGCACTTATACAATGGAAATCAAGAGTGTGGCATTATGCATGGAGTGCGAAATGAGACAATATGGGATAATACGTCGGCATGTGCGAACACCTAGCGCAAGGTGATAGTTAACGCGTCCCACGTTTGAATACGCCGGCATTAGAGACAAGAGAGTGCAGATTGATGAAAGCGAAGTAAATGTAATAATCATAAAATTAACGTCAACAATAATGCACTAATAGAAGAAGGATATAGCTGATGTTTATGATAAAATTGTACGAGAACAAATTTGATGGCACTTCAAATGCGGATGCGCGCGATGACTCACGCCGACGCTACCGGCGGCGCGGCCGCGAGGGAGCCGCGCGAGGAGGCGGCTCCTTCGTTGGGTCTCGAAAAGTGCAATGTGTGTCAAAATTCTGTGTCATGGTTACGCACAGGCGTCGCTCTTTAATGATCACGCAAGTAAGTGTTACACAGCGCCATGGTTTCTTCCTACACAATGAACGCGGCCCTTTCATTCGTGACGCGCGCACACGACTCATCAATGATGACGACAGTCACGCGTTTATGCACGACGAAAATGATTGATTTTTTTTTCAATGCTTTTCTGCACCCGCTCTCATCAATGAGATTTTTCTAACGGTGGAAGAATAAGATCCGCAAATATTACTTTAATAAATCGCGATCTTCTAGCTGCGACGATGGCAAATTTTTTTTAATGACATTGCCTTTTTATATTTTTTATTGGCAAAATGTTCACGTAGATTCATTGTAAAATAAAAACTTCCGCATACAGAATATAAATAATTAATCGTTATTTTATTACATTTATTATTTTTTGTGCTTTTAAATTGTAGCTTCATATTTGTATATTAAATGAAGATTTTTCATTTGTATTAAATGGACAATTTAACTTCACTCATAAATCAGATTTGTTTGTGATCAGTTCTTTTATTACGTAATATGACTTATTCTGAAATTTTCAAGATACAATTATTTATTTCGTAATATGTAACACAAAGTCTATTTTCTCGGATGATTGTTCTGTCGTAAAAAAACGCAATGAAAATGTATAGAAAGGCATTCAACGATCATCGAGGTATTTTGGGGTCAACGACGTCGAAAGGCGCCGTCTGGCAACCACTGCCCACAGAAGACCACAGTCACTTTCTTCGGTCTTCTCACTTTCATATTTTCGTTTGAATTCTTTTCCCGGAGATGGGCGCCAGCTGCCTGCCTTTCCCTCTCTTTCTATAGCACAGTCGGAATATCGCCGAAAGTCCGAACTGCGAATAATTTGGTAGTGCGAATTTAATTCTCGCTTAGTTAGCATATAAACACCGATAGTTTAACCTACTTTAGACAATCCATAATTCGTTAGATAGAAATTCTATTTATAACTTTATGTGCAACTGTAACACGAAAAATATTTATATTTATATAAATTTTATATAAAAATCAATATATAAAACTTAATATTAAATATAAATATGAATTTATATAAAAAATATATTTACAGTTTATATATAAAAATATATACGTATATATTTTAATATGCATTGAAATATACGCACATGAAAATATACGCGTATATATTTTTATCTATGATTTTGTAAGTGTGACTTATAAATTTCAAATAGAGTTTTATAAGAGACTGAGCTAATTAACTTAACAATTTAGTTTTTGCCAATATTCATACTTCAATGTAATATAATTGACAATTCTAAATCCGATTTCACGTTCATAGTTATAACATTATCACGATAAATTCGGCATCTCTTCCATTGATTCTTATAATAAAAGCTAAAATTTCTTCAATGTTAATCTTAAGAAATGGGCAAAGTGCAAAAATTATTTGATGCTTATTTCGAATAACGTGTATAATAAAAGATATGATTTGATATATAAAAATGCCTACGTACACATATCCATCACAAAACCATTATAAAAACGACCCGGAAACAATATGGAAGTGATCGAGAGAGATCAGTACGGGGTGTCATAAAGAAATAAACCGCGACACTCATGCCGTGAAGAAGCACGCGACCGGAGCTAGGAAGAGGCTTTTTCTTTCCGGGAAAAACCGGAGGGAATGAAAGAGAGAAGTAACGGTGTTACGCGCGGTGCGAGCGCACGTAACGGCCGGCACAAACGATCGCGCGCACATGCACAAAGATCGCACGGGCAAGATCCCACTATTATTTTATAGTACGCCTTGCGCGCGCGCGCACACGATGTCGCAATTGATATAGCGCGCAAGGCGGGAGAGAGAGAGAGAAGATCCACTCGCGAAACTCTCTATTTCAACGGGTGCCTACGAGCACGTGTGCGCGCCTTTCCGCATGCTAATCCGCCTTCTCTAAGGCCTCGAGAAGACTGCGCGTATCGGTCATACCAAACGATCCAACGTCGAAGTGGATCTAGGCTCGTTTGTCTAGCTGGCACGCACGTTCCAATTTTCACTTTCCATTCTCGGTACCGCATCAGTCGCATCGGTATTACAGTAATAAACGGAGGTCCTCGTTCGCCCATAAATATTAATTGCCATCCAAATTAAGGGGGAGTCTGGGAGGCTCGAACGTTTTATTATTAATTTTTAACATTCGTTTTTCACTCTCATTGTCAATGTTGACGTTTGTAATTACGATGAGTACGAATGCCAATGCCAAGGACCACACGCCGCGTGCCTCAACAATTAGCTAATTATTTGTACAAACAAAAAATTTAATCTTGAATATCTTATGAATAAAAAAATTTTCAATTTACTATTCACGATATCTAGAAATACTTAATACAACAATTAGAACAATATTACAATATTAATATCGCTCTTGTAAAGGTAACTGACTAAAGTCAATGAAATTAATTAATTTTAATTAATACAGAGCAAATACAGAATATATATTTTTCGATAAAAACAGGTCGTTAATTTTAATATATGAACTCAAATCATGCACTGATAAATCAAATACATATTGATATTTTAATGTATCAGGACTAAGCATCTCTTTATTCTTATCATTCTTTCATTTAGAATAGAAATACCAACTATTTTAAAAACACCTTCCACATATATAGATTGATATCAACACATTCTATTTATTTATCGAATTTATTCGAATGACCGATTTAATATTTTATTTTATGCGAAACACAACATGCTGAGGATATAGGTATATTGTGCATTTTCTTACCATCCAAATACTCCGATGGGAGTAATTTGAGGAACGGGGAGCCTCTGGCGCCCCAGGCAGGATATCTCACATTATTGCAAGCACCGGAGGGCGTTCTGTACTTGCTCGGTGGACAGGGCCTTTCCGATCGGACTCTGCAGGTTGCGTTGACTGATTGTATCTTGTTTGCTCGTCTGGAAAAAGAAGTAAATCTCGCAATTTCTGAACGAACAATCGAATAGCGATATCGAAAGAATCATAAACAGCAAGCAATATATCAGCTCAAATAATAAGAACTGACAGGTACTTTTAAATAATTATTTGAACTGTAAAAAAAAAACGCTTCCTCAGCTTCCCAGTTTCGAGAAATTAAATCACTTAATAAGTAAGGAGTAACGCGCGAGAGAATATGCCATAAAGGTTGTTTAAAATTTCCAGGAATGTCTCCAGTAATTTAATAATTAATTAAATAATTATTTAAGCCATAAAAAACGCTTCCTCAGCTTCCCAGTTTCGAGAAATTAAATCACTTGATAAGTAAGGAGTAACGTGCGAGAGAATATGCCATAAAGGTCTCTTAAAATTTCCAGGAATGTCTCCAGTAATTTAATACAGCGTATGTAATAGTCTATTACTGGAAATTACCACTTGATACTCGAACATAGCAGAATGAATATAGCAATCTTTTCCCAGTAATATATCAATCAATTTCCTGTAAAACAGTAATTGTTCGTTAACATAATATAGCTATTAACTACTTCCATTTCCATCATTCTTTTCTCTCTATTGTGTCTCATTCATCTTTACATAATGTATCTCCTTTATTTTCTTTTTCTTCTTTGTTTCTTTCTTAAAAGAATCGTCGCGATATTATTGTCGCAATATGATCGGGTTTGAAATCGATATTGTTTTTTAAATTTTACAATAAAATAGAAGAAAAGAAATACTTTGTTACAATTAAAGATTCTCTTGTTGAAAAAAAAATAGGAAACTTACAGAACAGAAACTTACATTTTTTTTGTAAAAGCGCAAGTGTTTAATTTTGCTATATAGCCAAAAGTCTATCTGCAAACACACAATTTTGCTATTGCTATTGTATCGAAATCGCTTGAAACGACACGGCAAAATGAGAATCAATTTATCAATTACAATAATTTGCGAATTCACTGAAACAATATTTTTTACAAATAAAACTCTTTTGTAAGAATTTTTTTTTACAATAATGACTAATACTTGTCATTATACGATGTGATACATAAAAGTTCGGCTGCGTCGGCAAGACTTTTTTTCGTCGCCTCGCGGCTCTCGCTATCTATACACGTCCTTTCGCTCGAGGTGGAAGAACGGAATCCAGTTCCGCTAGAAGTCGAACGCGTCCTTCCTGCTCCATTTCCCTCTTTTTCTCGCGCGCGGCGCGCGCTTTTACTTTCATGGCCGAGGAAAGGAGCCGCCGGTGCCGGCTGATCCGGTATCGGCATTTCAGTCACGAGGAAGATTTCTCGTGCACGACCATTGCCGTCGCTATTCCCTTTCCTCGACCTCGAGAAGGCTGCTGGTCACGGGAGGAGGCGTGTACGCACGAACGTTGCGAGATATGCCGTATACACGTGGCCATGATCGTCGCCGACGTCACTATCGTTCTCTAATGTCAGTAATGTCGCCAACCCGTGTGGAAACACGTGCGAATACTCGTCGATCGAGTCAATAAACGAGAAATTCATTCTCGTCGAGAACAAAAAAACTAATAGAACTGTTGACACACGAGTTACTTCCGCTGCTTGCGATTGCTTTTCTATTTAGAAATAAATAAGTGGCAGACTACTCTTTTCTTTTTTTATCAATCTGTCTCGATTATAAAACGTTTCTTCTCTTCGTCTTTTTTTAAAACAAACTTAACGAATATATGTAAAACATTATTTCCATGTATTTTATTTGAAATCTCTTGATCAATTATATTTGAAATTTTGATGATGATAAAAAAATGATCAAACAATAATTTCTAAGAGATAAAAAGAGAATTTTGAAATTTTATTTAAAAAAAAAGAAATAAAAATTTAATAGCTTTTGTCTCATTGTCAGCGACACGTTAAGAAGTAAATCGCAAGAAGCGGAATCAATTTTCTTCCTGGTAATGTAAAACCGACAACATTCTTGCGGAAAAGACGGTCAACACTGTTTGTCTCTGGCAATTGGCACTTTTACACCAATGTCTACATTTCAGCTTCCGTTATGCATATTGATTTAGTTTAAATTCTTTCTCTCTTTCTCTCTCACTCTCTCTGAGAAAGAGAGAGAGAGAGAGAGAAATCTCCCTTAAGCTATACCGCATAGCGTTGCAAATTATAATATTAACGCGTACAATTTTGTTTATCTTATGTGGAACATCCGATATCTCGTATTTCACGATTAGCCACGATGCAAATAGATTGCATTCTCATGCGCGCCTTTACAGCAATTTCATGCTAATTGCTGTTAATAAATGTTTAATCATAAGAAAATAAAAATTTTATGCAAACCGTTGACGCGCCGACTGTCTGGCTAATTTCCGTGAATACCACTGGCAGAAGTTACGATATAGTGATACATTAATTTAAATGCGTCGTGCATATTGTACCGTATTTTTACAACTTTTTCGAAATCTTTTAGGCCCCGCAGAATTCCCTTCAGAATCATTTTTGCAAGATGTACACACAACAAATTCGAAGAAAGCGTTTTTTATGGGAATCAGTATACTCTCAGTGCTATTTAACATGATGCAAAGAAAGTAGATTTATTTTATTCGCTTTCATTATCATACATATTACTATATTGCCGTGTCGTATAAACTAAAATATATCGCATTATTCTAATTCGTTCGTTCTTAAACATTATTTAAGTACTTCGCCGATATATATTCGTATAGATATGCATTCGCATAAATCCGTGCGATTTAAAATGATTTATCACCTCCAATAGGAGTGTCTGACCTCGTAAAATTGTATATAACAAAGTACATAAGAAAGAGTAATAAATCAATTTGTATATAAGAAAGTAATAAATCAGTTTTGAATGTATAAATATCCTTAAGACTCTCGTCGAGTTAATATACATGTTATTACCCAGATTGCAAATCTCGTTCGTTTATGTGTTTCCGAGAGATTCTGAGAAAGTAATGGGTATCGCGGTAGTAACACCCCAAATTTCTGCGGTTCTTAATTTTTAACAGTGTCTTGCATGAATAATAGAAAAATAGCATTCCAGAGGTCGAATATTCTTTTTTTTTTTGCGCACCAGAAAATCAATTTCTCATTAATTACAGACGATCGGAGAGCGTGAAAGAGAAAGAAGGATCCGTTTATCCTTGACGCCCACAATGTCATCTTTTTCTCTCTCTCTCTCTCTCTCTCTCTCTCTCTCTCTCGATCCGATCGTGACCCGACTTCATTATACATTCGGCGACGTTGCGCGCGTGTATGCGTATACGTGGCTTTCGGAATTCCTGTACTATCACGGATCTCGTTGGAATAGACAGATTATATAAAAGTCAGTTCTTCGGCAAAATTTTGCATTTCGCCACGGGAATTTATAAAAAGCGAAATAAACCGGATCGATAATATATTATGATCGTTAATCGTGTGGCATGACTGGGAAAGTACGCGCGTTTTCTCCGGGAATGCATTTCTCACCGAATTTATGGCCCGGGCGCGACACAAAGTACTTTTTAGCGAAATCTGTATCTTCGAAAAAACAGTAACTTACGATCGATAGGCGAATCTCTCCGCCTCGATGGCCGAGCGTGCTCTCGCTTGCAAATCATGGTCTATCCCGTAGATGTATTCTGAAACAAGAAGTTGTGCGGACTGTTATAAACAAACATTTACGTCTTTTAATTTACATAGTCAAAGCTCAAGTGTCAAAATTGCGTTACGCATATTGATCTAAGATATAAAATTATTTATTTCATTAAATAGAAAGTTATCTCATGTTATTTCAGGTTGTGACTCTAAATGGTAAATTCAATTCTTCAAATGTGGATATTTAAAGGCATAAAAAAATACTAGAGTTGCTCTAATATCGAATAATAATCATTTTTATGAAAATTAAATTTTTTGATCGCATATATTTTTTTATCGTATACCTAATATATTTTTTTACGCATTTGAAACAGAAGATAAACAAAGAATCATTGACTTATATGTTTCAAACATGTATTGCTTCAGAATTAAAATCTCTGTGTTGTAACGTGCCAAACACGTGCACACGTGGCAAGATGAAGATACGTGAATGAGAGAAATCACGTGTAGAAACACAAGTTAAATGATAATCACTGAAATCCCTAACGAGGGATTCCCTCCGTTCCAATTCGTGATGCAATCTTACGATGTTACAATTCTAATGTTTCATATAAGCCGATTTTACGTGTCGACGTGAGAGCAATCTCACTATTGTTTCTCGTTTCCTTCAAATTGGTAACACCAACCCGCTTCCGCCCTTACATAATTAGCATTTCAGCAATTCGCTCCCGAATGAACGACAAAATCGTAAGTCAGTTCGGTACAAAAGTTTTTTATAAATAATCTACACGCGTCTATATAAGTAAATTTTTACAAAGTATTTTATTCTTATATATTTTAATTTTAATTTTATACAAAGACAGAGAAAAAGAAAGAGGTAGATAGATGGAAAGTGAGAGAACAATACACGCTATATACATCTCGATAAATGTTTTTTTTTTTTAATGAAGCTACATGAAGATTATCATGTTCGATTAAGAGCCGATAAGAGAATTATACGCTTACTACTTCGTCAATCACGTAATTGTGGTCTTTTGTACACGACCAATTTGACGGATACATCCTGAAAAACGCTAAAGGATTTCTGAGAATTGCGAGGTTAGTTGGCGCGTGTTTTCTTGCAAATTATTCAACGTCCAAAGGTGATGGAACCAGCGGTTATAAAGGTTGACATTGGTCAATTACACATTTATGCAAATATAAAAAAATTCGTTAATCGCGCCGGAATGGTCATGGTTTTCTTCCTATTTTTTTTATTCAAGTGACTAATACTCGTAATATGTAAAGTAAAGCATATTATTTTATTCCATATCACATTCCGCAAATATTTTAAACATCATTTCTTCACTTTACATGTTGTCAATAAAAAAAATGTTTTTAATACTTTTTTTACATTAGGAAGGATAAAAAAGTATGCAAAGAAGCGTTTAATACGCACGTCTCTTCTAAGTCTTTGTCCAAATTTTCAAACTGAACTTTGATCTGTAAAAGTTATTATACTCTTTAAAATGCCGATCTTACGTATCTTTTTTGCAAAACAGACATTAGTCGGATTTTATTAATCGTCCGGTTGGATATATCCGTCCAATAGATTGCACATTTTTCTACGTGCGTACATTGACTATAATTATCATTATCTCCATACGTCAGCATAAATCATTCTCGGTGTTATAGAACGTCCGGCTTAAATTCCCTTGACAAATGCAATGTCGTCCCGTTCGAGTGAACGATACTTTTAAGCGTGTTAAGTTTCTTCTTTCAAGAACGCGAAATAATTTCCGCGAGGATGCTGCGGGCGCGGATTGAAAACGGATTGCGGCGACGCGCGAGTTCGTGGCGAAATCAGGCCGCGGGATGTTAGCGTCACCTCACTAAGAGTTGCGCGCGAGATGAATGAGTAATGTATTAACGCAAGACGTAATGCTCTTTTTTTGTACGGTTGAATGCGCTTACCGGAAATATCGAACTGGCTAACTGTCGACGATAATGCTGGCACCACGATAACCAATATACACAGCAGTACCAGGCTGCATCTGAAACCAAAATAGAGAGGACCCATCACTTTTTCATTCTATTAAAATAATTTTACAAAAGGACGATTGTTATATGATGCAGTAAAGCGCAAATATATTTTTCTGTGGGGATATTATCAAAGAACCTGGAAGGCATTTGAATTTACTAAAGTCTTTTAGAGATATTTTATTCATCTAAACTTTAACTAAAGTATCTTTTAGATCACTTCGCAGAATACAATAAACATATTATTAAAGTAAATTTCGATTAATAATAATGACGTGATTGCAGCTTATATTATCACATAAAACATTATTAAATGTATTAAAAACAAATAATTTTATTAAATTAAATTTTTCCACTTAAATTGTCCACGATTAAAACGTGTTTTCTATTTATTTATTTAAAACAATAATATAAGATTGAATACTACAGAATCACTTTATTCATTTGAATTTTATATCTACTATTTTAATAAGATTAGTAGATATTTTTATTAATAATAATAATTTTTCGTATAATGACAATATCTTTGTCTATTACGAAAATTTCGGTATAAGTAATAAAAAAAGTGAGCAAAAAAATATCGGAATTGTCCATCGTATTCGTGAAAAAATATAGCGTACAACGACATTGCAAATGCTTTCAGGTAGTCGTATGTACTTTCTCTGTGAAGGGAAAAGAGAGAAAAAAAATCAAGAACAAGCCGATTGAATTCGTCGCGTTCTCGACACGAGAATCCGCTTACTCGCTTTGATCGGTATTCATTTCAAGGTTTTGATTTTGCATATTAGTAATAAGCGTCGATCTTTATTTTCATATAACTTGGAATTGTTCGAATAGATTACATTTCACACGAATCGAAAAATAAATTATAGATATATAATTAGTGCATTTAAATAATGACGATTTATATTATGATATAATGTGAAAAAAATTATATTTCACAATGTTTTTTTAATATACTAAAAAATAAAATAAAAGTATGTAAATAAGTACACTATATTATCGAAAACTTGAAATGAATTTATTTTTTCCTACAAAAAATTTGTAATTTGAATAATAAAATCTTAAATAAAATTTGAATATGAAATTTAGCAAATTATGCTATTTAACAGAATGTCCAATAATGTCAGATTTGCGAGAAAGCGTCCAATCTTTTATGCCATATGGTTCACCGGCTGTATACCTCTGATAAATGATCACGGAGGAAAAGTTCATTTACATGAAGATTGAAGAATGTCTCATTGGCCGTAGGGCACTTTTCTAAAGACTCTTATATGTCACTAACGCTTAAAGCAACGATAGATACGCGAGCGTATACTTCAAATCGTTTTAATCGCGAGGAAAGATTGTTATACGGATACGTCCGTATGATTGAGAATCGCTAGCTTTCAACAATAACGTACGTATTAGATAAACGAATGTACGGTTGTCTTGCTGCCCGTCGGGCATCTACGAGATTAATCAAGATCAGATGGCAAGACTATGTACGTCCAGGGGAATTTCCTCGCTAGGATAAGAAGGTAAATATCGCTCTCGCACGCGCGCTTCCTCCTTTCTGTATCCGCGGGCTTGTACAGCCGGCTTGAGAGAGAGTAGCCGCTTCGCGTGTCTCACAAGCGTTTTTCTTTTTCTTCTCTTCGAAGGGTGTGTGTATGTGTATGTGTGCAAAATTTATAAAAGGTTTATGAAACATCTAGATAGATAACGTTATTAAATGAGTAATATATTAGAAATATTATCTAGTAATTTTGAGTAATCTTGAGACATGTTTAACAAAATATTACATTATTTCTAACATAAAAATAATTCCGTGCGTGGAAAAAAAACTAGAATAATATAATCCGACAATTGTTGTTTTAATTTTAAGTATTGTTTACATCAGGGATAAGCACGAAATTTATAGAATCGCAAGATCCGATTCTTTCGATCTCCAAAGCAAACGGTTTGCGGACGAGAATCGATTCCGCATGATGTCATCGTAAGATGTGGACTACGCTGAGAAAAATGTATAGTGCGAGAAAAAAAAATGAAAGATGCATTGGAATAGAAAGGATGTTCTTTGTTATTTTAGATGCACAATTACGTTAGCGTTTGTTAGACAATAAGCAATAAAATAATATAATTAATAGACGGATGTGTTAGGAGGCATTATTCTCATCTTAGAATCAATTCCGGAATCAACATTCTCGACTCTCAATAACGCTGAGCCTTTGCGACTTCTCTGCAGACTACTTCCAATTTAACTTGTTAAAGAAAATTAACGCTTATATATTTTTTATATATTTTTCCATTTTCTCATATTTAAAATATCTTCCTGTACGGAGAAACAACGCTAACAAGAAACGTTAACAAGAATAAAGAGTAAATTTGATTATGAAGAAATACTAGATGTGACATTGTATTTTTAAAAATTATTTAAACAGAGATAAAGATATAATTGAATAAAGTATCAAGGGCATTTACCCAAATTGAAAAATAAAGAATCCAAATTGATGTTAATTTTTCGTTTTTCAGAATCGATGTTCTCGAAATCGACACTTTATTTATTACACGAAAAAAACCATCTTTCGCAAAATTATCTGATTATAGCCTCAATAATGGACCACCTTGTCCAACACGACGTTGTAATGTACGACATTGTCGCCCTATACGAGATAAAACACACAGGCGCCGATGGCTTTCCGTTGCCTGTACTGTAAGAAATCGCAGTCATAAGGCGCGCGCACGCACGTACACGCGCACATACAAACGATAATTCAGTGTCAGTGGGTCAACGGAACTGGAGAAATCTTTCTCAGGGATCCGATACGCACGCGGGTCCTCGGGATCTCGTGGGCCTCGGGCAACGTGGCGATGGCCATACCTCCGAAAAGTATCGCTCCGTGGGGCACATGGTGTGTGCCGGTAGCCCGACTCCCGAGTGCTATCGAGAGAAGTCGAATCCCAATTAGACATGCTCGTCAGAAGAATCGTCCGATTTCTACTACGTAAATACGTTTCTCTCTTTCTCTTTCTCCTTCTTCTTTCTTTCAGTATTTTTGTTTAAATAAAACATGATACACAAAGGAAGTTAATTTAATGAATAGACAATATTACAATTCTGTCTCGATCTGTAAACGTATATATTGAAGAGTATCGTCGTATCTAATAATAATAATTATGAAGAATATTAATTATTAATAATTACCGTATAATATATTAATAATCATACATTAAGATAATTCAAATTTTTTACTTTTATTTTTAATTATAAAAAGTACTAAATACGCAACAATAAAAACCGTTTACCGAATTAAACTCTTGTCTACCGGGTATGAAACGAAATAGATCACCGTGAATGAATATACCAACAGTAAATTCTTTGAGATGGTAAGTGCCGGAATAACGGTGATAGTCTCGAGGAAATACACGCGGGTGAAAGTGCTAATGGGACATTTGTCTAGAGACCATCTCGACGTCCTATGAGGAAAGCAGATTGCCCGTGGTACAAGGTACAGCTGCTTCTACGATCCGAAGGTCATCTCTTATAGGATCATAACGTCACGACTACGACATTTTGCTTACAAATTAACCAAATTCTACCAGACGCACGTCGAGAGTTATGTTCTTTCGAACCGGAACCAAGATGTGACAATCCAAGCTATAATAATCATCCACGACATTCTTATCGGATCGAAGGTATCGTTATAATTAGATTTCTTAAGTAATTTCTACTAATTGATATACGTGAGATGAATACGATAAATACTGAACTTGTATAATCTCTTATATACTTCCCCTTTCTCTTTGTTCTTCTATTATTTCATATTTTTTCATGTAACCATATGACGTGACAATGTAAAACGAAGAAGTAAGTGAGAAACAGAAAATATTATGCATCTTCTAATTTCGCTTGTCAATAATGCAATCAATGATATTTTTATTCTATGCATGTGTCATTAGAGTGAAAATGGATACCGAATGATTTTCATATAGAAAGGGACATTTTTTTTTATCCCGTCGAGTTGAGAGAATAAAGATTCAATTGTATTTCGCTGAATAATTTACATTCACGTGATTTTTATTATTATTAACTAACGAAATTATACAACTAAAATATAATCGTATATTGTTATTAATGGTCAATATAATTGTTCATGTTAGAGTGACTTAAAAAGGATACATAGAATAATTTCTTGCGGAAAAACCCCGATGAAAATCTTGATGTACATTATATTTCGCCAAATTTTTGTTTGCTTAGATTGAAAAATAATTAATAGAAAAGAATTCACTCTGTCAGCTTTCGTCAGAGAAAAAAACAATAATAAAGGTCAATGCGTTTCGACACTTTGATAGAAATTTCATCGCGTTGACATTGAGAGGACTCCGGTTTGAATACGTGATCGCTTTGCGAATCGAGGCACATCGCGCCAGGGCGACGAACATTTCTAAACGAATTCTTTCGTCTTACAACATCGCAGATTGTAACCGGCACGAGTATAACGTCGTCATCCTGCGTTCGTCTTCGGGTTTCTCCACTTTATTACGTTCATTTAGTCATCGCAATAAACGTTAACGATGAACGAAAATTGTGCAGATCAATCACGGTGAATTCAAGGATATTTTGTTAATCAGGGGCTAATAACGAACATTATGGCACTAGAAATGAAACATAATGATAAAGAAAGAAAAGAGTACAGAACAAATCTTCGTTCATTGGTTCTATAGTGATTGCTTGGATATCGATTACTGGAACACTGTATAATAATATGAAATATATTAATAATATACAAAATATTTTGAACAATTAAATTAAATTTGTGACATATTTAATACGGAATAGCTATATTCATTAATGCGTTTACAACGGATTACTATTAGTTATGAATGTTATGATCTATGCAAGTACTAAACTAAAGGATTAATATTTACATATCTATTAAAATCGTACTTTTGATTAATAATAAATTATACGCAAAAGAGATCAAAAAAATATCGATTATTACAGCATATAATAATATAAAATATACTTATTATTAATATATAAAGTTAAATACATGCTTTTGTGTTTGACGAATTAATACGGAATAACTATGTATTTCTATTGATGCAATTCACAATGGACCGCTATATTAATTATGAGTTACGCAAATATTAAGGGATTAATATTTACTAAAGCCGTAAGCTTTCGATTAATGAACTGCATGCAAAAGAGGGAAAAATACTGCGACTGAATACAATACAAGAGACAGACAACTTCGTAACGGAAAGCCGCTCTCCTTGATTTCATCGTCGTCTCATCGTGACACTCGCGATTACATCTACCGCATTCACCGCGATAATCGCTCGGACGTGCCCGCGCAACAATGATCTAATGACTTGTGTCGCCGGTGTACACAAAAGTTCGCGCGACAGCCTTCTTCATCGCGATTCATCGGCGTTCCTTTGTTATACGGCGCGCGATCAGCCCATAAATCCGTTCGCTTCGCAATTGGAAAACTCGCGCGTCTTATTGCCGAGTGGCTAATTCTAAGCGATTCTAAGAAACTTAACGCCAGTAAAAAGTGGAAAATAGATTGCTAAACTTCTGCGCGATGAAAAGGACGTGGCTGCGTTTGCGCGGACAACGTGGGATAATTTGGTATTATATGTATTTAATTTATGTAACTTCAATCCACTTAACAAATCAATTATGCAATTTCGTTGTCAGTGAGTTAAAAAGCTAAATTTCTAATGTTAATCTACAAACGTATTATAATGTAATTATAAATTCAAAATAGAATAATCAATAATAATCCCGAAAAGAAGATTAATTATTATTTTAAATATAATCAATTCTCTAATTAGTACACGCGCATGCATGCCATACGCTGTTAATTATTGATATTATTGATCTAATTAGAAACGGAACTTATAATCAGCTAAATGTGCTACAAGCACTTCCTTAAGGAATAATAATTAGTTACGCAATCATATCTCTTAAAGTAGCAATTGGTAATTACACGTTTAATTGACTGTAACTGTTAGCTTCTTAATAAACATTTCTAATTACATTTGTATACATTTAAACGAGATTTGTACCGCAATTTTCTCAAGTTTAGTATATATCCTCGGGTATTCACGAGTGACAGTTAAGTTGATTATTAAGTTTCACACGTTTGCTGAAACTTTTAACGTTTTCATACTTTTGCAACATGTACGTATCTGTGTCATTTAACATGAAAACCAGGGCTTTGATCTTCGAAATTCTAGAGAAAGTGATATTCTTTTAGAGAATATATTATCTTTTTTTAAGTTTAAGTTAATTATACATCTACAATTTTTTATACAATTTTATTGATAATTATACATTCTTAAATATAATTGTTTATTTTATTTTTATAACATAAATTCTCTATATGTACGTATTTTTTCATTTATTTTTCACTCTTTCATTATTTTATTATTATTAATATTTTATTCCATTTTAATATAGTAGAGTTTAATAAAGACTGTTACGATTACGTTATGAAATGTTTCCAAGCACAATAGGCTGAAGAGCCTTGTTAATAGCCGACTTAATGCTTAGTGGGTGCGTGCGCGTGTGTGTGTGTGTGTGTGTGTGTGTGTGTGTGTGTGTTGATGCGCTTTGCGAGAAGAGTGACCTATGATTCGCAACGACGTTCGCCAGATAAACGGCTTTTAACCCGAATCGTGATAGGTTAGTGCAACGGAAAGGTATCACTGACCTTGCACCTGCAATATCTCTACAGGTGATGCTAATAACAGCATATCGAATACGCTATCGTTATTTTTCCAGTTCTGCTCGCTCGGAGTTAATAACGTATATAAAAAGTTAACGTATGAATAATGTAAAATTTGAGAACATATCGATTATGAAAATTTCTTTTTTTATTTTATATATCTCGAGTTTATTATTATTATAAAAATGAATCATAAATCAAAAAGTGAAGTGACTGAAACATTAAAAATAGACTTGGAAAGAAACGCAATAAACAAAAATTACTAGTATGAGTTTGAAAAAAATACTAACAAAAAATGTGTATATATAAAAAATTGTAAGTTAAAATTTCTTTCTTGTTTCTTGGAACAAAATTGTCTAGTTCCATACAATTTCTGCTTTGATTATTTTATGTATAGTTACTTAAGATCTTCAACGTTTTATTATCTTCAAGTGATTTTCAAAAATTTCACATAAAGATAAATTTTAAATAAATTTCTGTTTTATTATTATATTGCAATTTTGAATATTACGATATAATAGCCATTATTTTTTTATACTTCTTTTGCCTCTTTTATATAATTCATAAATATAAATAAGAATAAAAAAAGAGGGGAAATTGTATGCATGTCCTCTCGAAGGACAGATTCATCACTGGGAAAGCAATTGAACATGAACACTTGCGACCGCTCATGGTTTTCTGCCTTATGAGCGGCACACAAACAATATCTCATCCGGCAATTAATAAGACACGTCCGCGCCTTACGGGGCTGCAGGAACATATGACATGCTCATTACAAAGCTCGATACAGGAGCAAGGGAGAAACTTTCGAAATTCGCATATCGAGTGGACTTTCATTCCACGAGGATGCGATTTATAAACGAACGGAGGCAAGATGCTGAATCACCGATCCGTGGGGATCCGCGATCGCGCGATATGCATGCGCGGAATGCGAGGGCCGGTGATAAAACCGCTGGTTTGTAACAATATTCAGGTGCAGGGGGAGAGAACGCTTTACTTTCTATAAAATAAAGATACTCTGTTATTGAAAAGTGAATCTCGTGTGCTCTCTCGCTACCGCCGCCGCGCCGACTCTTCCTCGTGTTTTAGAAAGTAGCTACTCGCGAGCGCGAGCGCGCGCGTGCAGCGCTTGCACGTCTCGTCAATTGATCGAGAACTTCGTAGGTGTCTATGATTGCGTAAACGCAGCTTGCATCGCGACCGAGGCCCGAGACGAGAAGGTGATTATTACGATTGCATCTTTTGCACGTCAAATAGCCGCGGCGCAAGAAAAGACGAACGCCATTGAACGTTACCGCTCTTTCTCGCGAATTTTTGCTGACTAAATAGATGACTGTATTGCAGTTGAATCGTAGACGAATAAAACTTTCAGTTCGAAGATCGAATAATGTATAGAATAATAAATGAAAAATTTACGTTGGCATTAAAGATGATGTAACGATGTCCAATTCTTAAGGGATAATCAGAGTGCTCGTAAAAAGAATTATTTCGCGTGAAAAAACAATTGCCTGTTTTTTTTAAATATTGTTTTTTTTATTACGTGATTCGATATAAGGAAGAAAAATAATGAAGGAAACATTCTGGGACGTCGTTTTATTTATATAAACGCGTTCCTGAATATTATAGCGCGATAGCGTATCGATCACATCCGGCGGTGAGAAAACGGATGTTTCAAGCAGCGGCACTGCGAGTGGACAATGTTCCTCACTTTCTGCATAACGTTTCTTATTACGCGAGATTTATCCTATATCAAGACATGGGCAAGATTATAATGCGCCGGAGAGAACTCATTGCCGGTAGCCTCAAAAGAGAGAGAAAGTGCATGATTCGCACGACGCTGTTTGCATAAAAATGATGATTGTTTGTATAAAAATGTAAGAACAATACAATATTGTCTCTTAACAGTGCAAAGTGTCACGTGCTATAAATATTATAATAATTAAAAAACAAAAATAACAATACAAAATATGAACGTAAACAAAATTTATAAATAATTACTATAATTTTATATCTTTTTTAAACGTATAGAAAAATAAAATTTATAAATTTTTGTACTACATATTGAATAAAAAAAAATATATATATATGTATGTAAAAATTTGATTTATAATATATTACGTGATTATAAAAATTTTGGACTTTTCAACATACATTTTTTTCGTTTTGACAACCAAATAATTAATTATTTTTTGTGCGGTAATATTAATTTAAAATATCTTTTTAATATATTATATTTAAATATTATTAATACATATATTTGACAAATATTTAAAAAATACATTAATATAGTATTAATATATTTGATATATTTTAAGTAAAAGTCGCCAGCATAAAGGGTTAGCTAGTTTCATAATTTCCATGATGCTTTCTCCTTCCCCTTCTAACGCAAAATATGTACGACTCACTATTCTCTTGGTACGATACTTTTGCTACTAGTAGGAGAAAACATTAATGCACGTTGACATACGCATGCTTGACATATCTTTTCTGAATTTTAAGCTGACAGAGGAGAGGCGAACGCACGTGATTTATTTTAGCGATGTAGCAAAAGAGATTCTCCGTCAGGGTAGACCGCAACGAATGGAACTTTGTAGCAAATATAATACTTATAACGCAATTTATGCAATAAAATGTCGTTACTAGTTACCACATGAAATTCCGCTTGGAAATAACGATTATGTTTTCGCCGCAGTCACAATAAGAACAACAATAATAGCGACCTCAGCTGTAACTTTCTATCTGTAATAATACACGCATCTCGCACACACATGTACACAATCGTCTATGATTAAATAAAAGCGATCAAGTAAAAAAAAAACTTTCTACCAAAAGACTTAAAGATTGACAAATTATGTGGTATCATAAAATAATCTTTCTTTTAAGAAAAGTTTTATCTGATTTTACTATTTTGTTTTAGGCATTTTTTTATTTCGTCTTATTACATCGACGCATTTAAACATATATATTATTTTAAAAGAGGAAGTTACAAAGTTATTCTCTAAAGTGAAGCAATTATAAAATATCACGTAAATAATCTATCATGTAAAATATATCCCCTAAATAGCAGTACTTAAGAGCAATCAAGAGAAAGTATAAACGAAAAATGCAAAATAAGATATTGAGACATTCAAGCCTCTTTCAATTACGGTCAGAAAAACGTAATGGCATTCTTGTCTTTTCTTTTTCCAAAACATTTTGTTTGCCTCTTCGACGACGAGGGGAGTAGTATCGCATGTTTGCTAGCGAAGCGTAAAAGCGTCGATTCTACAATTACACGGCTGAAAGATTTACCGCCAGGCCATAACTTATCCGGTTTAATTATGCTCGACTTTATGGTTCGCCACATCGCGATATTTAATACAAATCAACATTAAGTAATGTTAATTAATTTGTTGTAACAGTTGTTACATTTCGCAAAAGGGAATTAATATTTCCTTCTATTAAATATATGTATATTAATAAATTGTAATACAATGCCGATCGTGATATATATCTGGAAACAGAGATTTAGATTAAGTTAACAAGAATAAGCTTGCTCTGCAGAACATAAAGATATCCGAGAAGATAAATTTCTAAAGTCCATTATTTGTATTTATGAAATTCTCGTTACCCATTGATTAATTCTCTCGGCATTGAATGATCGAAAATTTTCTCACTTAATGTAGAATTATTGGTACTGCTAACCCCATTTTACGGCGGTATTGCATGACACCGCGACGTAAAAATATTAACGATAGTTTTTACTTGATTGCGTCGAATCTCAATGATTTCCCTTTGTTGTACACTATGTATTTATGAGTACTGATAAAAAAGATATATTGCACAAGAGAGACATGTTACTATAATTTTATCCGACGTACACACGGACGAATACATACCGCTATTAGTCTAATGTAAGCTAATTCTCTCTTATATTGTAACCACTCTATAATTTTCAGAAATGTGTAAGTTAATCTTTGATTTATATCCAAGTATTATTAGAACTACCATGACATATCGTATACTTGGAAACAACACAGGACTCGATTGGCCTAAAAAAAATAAATTCTGCATACCTGCGTATCGCATTAAATTATCTAACGCATTGCATTTAATTCTGGAATTCAAGGATTCTTGAATATCTCTATTAATTCTTAATTTATGATGTTTTTATATCGCTGTTTTTTCTACAAACTATTTAAATTTAAAGTTTTAGGACTTTCAGGTTTCTCTGTCCTTGGAAATTCTGAGATTTCTCAGAATGTCAAAACTGTTATCTCATTGAAATAAAATTATAATTATGTGGATTTTGAAACTTTTGCAATTAATTAGATATCTTTAAATTCTATTCTTTAAACTTTGTTCACTCTGGCTTAAATCCCGGTTCACTTTTTAAATTCTTATAAATTTTAATTTTCTTGATATCTCAGATATTAAAAGTTATAGAAATCCTAAAATTGTTTTAGACAGAATCACATCTCTATGCACGAGATAACGTTTGACGACGCATATAAACGCGTCTGATTAATTAGAGACCTGCACTACTTGGATCTTTGGTCTACATTCGAACGTAGTTCTCCGAGCCCTATTGACCCATTTTCATTGCCATAATTAGCGGAATATCAAGTATGAAATTTTTATATTTTTTAATTGTTCTCTAATATAAAAAATTGATGACAGCATTAATAATAAAAATAACAGAGAAACGAAATATCGATCGACATATGCATATAGAACAAGGTAAATAAATAGAATAAGAGCGTTCCGGTGTGAGTTACATAATGAAGAAATGTCGATTCTCTCGGAATAATTCGCGATGAGCAATCGAGCGTCGTTTCCTCATCAGTAAGACGGAAAACGCGTTATGACTTCACTGTTTATCATAGATTAATCGAGCGATCGCGGCATGCGGCCGTACGTTGAACGTAAATGGACTTAACCGGAAGCAATTGGAGAAGAATCTCGGATTAATAAGCTATAGAGGCTTTCTGGTTATGTAATAAAAAATGTAGGATGTTAAAACAGACGTACGGCGATGAACATTTATCAGAAATTATGAAATGAAATTATCACTTTGCGCCGCGCGTTTGAGCAATCTTGTATACGCATGCGGGTACCCATCTGTCATTTGCTCCTCATGTGCACTGGTTCGTTTTTTTTCAACGTAACGCGCGAACCGAAGAAATTTATGTAAATTTATTTCAGTTACGCTGCATACCACGCGAGTTTTTCTCAGATCTAGTTGCGAATTACTTCACGATACATCGCGAAGCGCGTTCAATTGGATAAGAAGTTAAGATCGGAGAAGATTATTTGCCGAAGTTTAACTGAGATCCCCTAATTCAACAAATACATGATGAAGTACCGTTTGACTATTAGAAAGTTACTTTTACACGTTTTGCGGAACGCTTAGGCTATCATCGTGACAAGCGTTAACTCATACTAATCATCTCCCACGTAACGCCTATCGATGAACCCTTGAACTCCACGCTCTTCCGGTGAAAGAACAATTTTCTTTAATGCTTTTTTTCTTCAGCCGAAGAAGAAACCTCGCAATTATCGTTCAATCACGACAACTTAATTTCTCTTTTGAATAATTGATTACAAATGCGAGAAACCAGAAGCACCTACGTTTTTCATTGATTCACATGAATAATTCAAATGATTGATCCGAGCCCTTACCTGAGCCAGCCGACTGTCACCATTTCTGTCACCCTTTCGACCCCGCTCTCGTCTGTGTCTTCGCTCTTACTATCGCGTGCCTTTTCCCGCGCACGCCGCGGTCCCGCACGTTTCTCGCTGTCGCTTTCGGCGCGGCGCGGCACGAAGATTTAATTCGGCGAAAATTCTCCCGTTCGCTCACACAGGCTCTTATTTTTTTCTCTCTCCTCTCCCTTTCTTTCTTTCTCTTTCTCTCCCCTTCTCTTTCTCTCTTTCTTTTTCTCGGATGTTACACTGATCGCGGGAATAATATCGAGACGAAACACGTATCTTCAACGACTCTCCGGCGGATACTGAGAGTTCCGTCACGGGCACCGTGATAGCCTCCTCTTTGCACAACCACGCGGCGAGTGAAAGCGAGAGGTGCCGCCGCGTTGGCCACCGCTACGAGCGAGAGCGAGAATATGAGAGCGAGCGAGCGATCGTGCGAAAGAGAGAGAAGAAGGCAGCGAGAGAGAAAGAGAGGGAGGGCTTTGCACGCGGAGCGGCACTCGAGGCTCAAAATCGTCGGTGAAGATACGCCGCGCCGATGCGACTGAGCGACAGAGAAGAAATGAGCCGCGCGATGCGATGCGATGCGTTGCGATGCGCTCGGCTCGGCTCGGCTCGGCGCGTCAAAGTCACCGCGGCGGGGCGAGATAGCGAGAAAAGGCAAGCGAGTCGAGCGCGTGCCTGACAAGAAAGGCGAGAAGGAAGTTTCGGCGCATAGGAGATGTGGGTGCAATGTGGCTACTTATGCATACGCCTCGGTACGGCAGTAATGCCGAAGATAATAGACATCTTCGATATCCATTACGCCTGATTTATGCTCATAATAAGCGCGATAACGAGGGTACCTTCTTACACGAGTTCTCCCCCTGTGTAATCAGCCCTTAAGTACCTACCGCGATTGAATTTCAATAATGCGACTGTAATATAACCGATTCCGACCGCAATAAATGCAGAGGTTACAATTTATGAATGCGGATAAGTGGGTGAAGACAATGTAAAGTTATGGTAAGCGGTAACGCAAATCCCACTTTTCATATGTCCTTCGCAATAAAAATCAGAGATATGTTATATGAATGTTATGTCGGTGCCTAAACTTGTATTTAAAAAATTAGCCCATGGTCTCGTCCTGAATCTTATCTCTCAGAGAAAATTTCTTTAGGCCAATTTTTCTTTTAATTCTGAACTGTTACGTTTTATAAGGCAATCTTACAAGGTCACGAATACTTCTCTACTTGCGCGATAAAAACGACGTAACGCCAACAGAGCGATACATCATAAAAATCTTTATGCTGCCATTCTTCTAATCCTGAAATTTTCAGTTGTGATATTTTATAAAATTTTTATTCAATCTTGGATATTTTAATTTAAATTTCCTTTACCTACGCGACTAATAACAGCCACGTCTCGCCGCAAGTTTCGCGAAGTGAAATGTCGCTGACAATTATTTTTTTATTCTCTTTTTGTTTTAAAAACGTTTTTTTAATTTTTTATGGCACTGAAAACTCCAAAATTTAAGAAGAATAATCATAGTATAACTTTTCATGTGCACGTTTGGCATTTAGAGTCATCCGCGAGATAGATGATTCATTCATTGTTCCGAAATCTGCATAGTGAAAAACTGAAAATTCATGGAAAACACGAGTAGAGATCCGCGAGGGTGACGCGATAACATGATGAGGTGACACGTTGCAATTCGAGGAACGGCGAGGGAACAAATTGCTATTGAGGATCACAAAAATTCTTAGAAACCATGAGCGAACGGAGAATAATGAGCATGAGAAAGGCAATGCCGCGCAGAGACAGATAAATGTTGTCCAAGGAAACCGATCGATGCGCGCGATATTGGGAACATCGAACGGATATTCTGCCTCCGTAATATTTTCCGCTTTTACGAGTGTTGTTGCGAAATTAGGAATGGTGACACTTCACCTTGTATACTTTGTACTTGTACAAGTGATTGCGGTAGCCGTTAATAATACGTGGAAATGTTAATCAGTGGAGAATTTTAATGTACTGTAATTGGGGAATTTAACAGACATTAAAATGGAAATTAAATTTTAGTTCATTAATTCTGTGTAAGATAGTGTTTTATATACATTTAATTCATCCACTAAGTTATTAAAATATTCGAAGGATTAATAAATAATTAATTATTCGTGTATTGTTTAAAACAATCTTCTAACAACACATTTTTCTCTACAAAAAAATGCTATTTTCAATAATTAATATCTGTACATTATTTTTATATTACTTATTAATTCGTGAAGTTTCTCCTTTCCCTCTCTTCTCTTTCCTTTCCTTTTTCTTTCCTTTCTCTTTCTCTCTTTTTCTCTCCCAAAATTTTTAGCCAGATGAGCAGGATTCAATCTGCTGAATTAAAAATCAGCAAACTACACTTGAACGAGGACGCGGTAACATACGTGGACGTGTGTACTTCGTCCAAGTACAGGTGTTACGGAGGAGATGCGGTGTCACGTCGTGACCTTGACCTATGGAAAAAAGAAGCCAGTCGAAAAGTACTCGTAAACGTGTAATCTCCGGTTGCCAGGAGAGATTTCTCTGTAGAAATCGAGTGCTCGATTAGTTAAGAGGCGGGAGTTGGGACTAGACAATAAATAGTAGGTAGTTGAGAGGTGGAAATTTGGAGTCAAGACTTGAGAGTCGAGAGTTCGAAAGTTGAAGATTGAAAAATAAAAAACTGCATAAAAAGCTAAAGGTTAAGAGTTAGGGAATTATTGACGGCTGACGCTTGATGATTGCCGATTATATATAGTACGTCGAGAATTACGCGCGCATGACTCACTCGCAACTCCAATCTCCATTCACTCACGTTATTGTTGTATTTGGATGATTTTTCACATATAGCGTTCTGTTGTATCGATAAAAGCGCAAATTTCGAATAACGTATAGAAAAATGCAAGCGTAGAAATATTCGAGATAGAAACGGCATTTTAAAATCAAGACAGCTGTACGCTCGTGATTTCCTGTACCGCTGTTCCGGACCTTTGAACTCTGATGCGCTATGCATGTTGGATTTATATCTAGGGCACTTTCGCGTTCACTTTGCACATTTTTCGTTTTAATCGAAAGTATGACTTTTCACATCAATTTTACAAGTACGCAATAAAAGTAAAAATAGATAAAAATTGGATAAAAGCTAAATAATTATGGCAAATCAATATAAATAATAATAATAGTTAAATAGAATTAATTAATAATACTTAATAACTAATAATATTATTAGGTTATAAATTAATAAAAATTATTTTATTACTTCAATACATATTTATTTTCTATTATATTGTTCTAAACTTATCAATAATTCGAAAACAATAATGACTTATAACTATTATCTTTTAGTTTTCAAAATACCTTCATCATTTTCATATCAAAGTACCAAAGTCATCTAAAGTCAAGAATGTCTTCACTTTAAAAAAAATCTCAATAATCATATACAACTATTGTTAAAATTAAAAATAAGTCACAAGAACAGTAGATTGAGCTGTGACAATCGTAATCTGCAGTGAAAGTATTATAAGAAAGAAGTCACCCATTCTCTTTCCTTTTCCTTTCAGCAACTTTCATCGAGAGATTCAATAAAATAACGATAAAAATTCGTGCATTAATAAGCGTCAATAAATTTTCAGGATCAATATTTCATTGCATCATTCGAAAATATTATGCATCTGAATAAAGAAAAATAATTAGAAAAGGAAAAAGCGAAAACTTATACGAGAAATTCGGAATTTCTTTAAATCTGTTTATTTTTTATTTGTTTTTTATTTAGAAATATTAATTATTTGAGTTAATTTTAATTATTGGGATTACAATTATTGATTAGTTTTATTATTGACTAACAATATATTATAAAAAACTTTCTAGAAAAATTTGAATTTTTTTTTATTATTGCATTTTGATATTTTTATACTAAATGTATGATAGGTATGATGAAACTTATTATAATTTGACATAATTATAGAGCTTAATTTATTTTACAATGTTATTTGCGTAAAATAACAATTAAATCACCTAACTCGGCATGTCGATGAGACACCCGCTGGTACATCTTATCCGATTTCACTGAGCGAGTAATTTAATTTGCAAGTACATTTACAATACGGTTCATTCCCATCTTTCTCTATCCCTTTCCAGCGGGTGTCGAACGGGAAAAAAGAAAGAGGAATATTTCGTGGATGTCACAGTGAAATTCGAGAGATCGTCTTTTCGAGGTTACCTGCATCGGAGCATGTTTCCATCGTGAGTTTATGTAAAACATTTCACGAAGTATGTATGTATGTCACAATAAATAGTTTACATGTTTTTTTATATATGTGAATTGATAGACATTAATCGATTCAACTTTTTATCGAAACTGAAATTTTTGAGCTAAACAGGAACTTCAAAGATATCTGTAGAAACGTAGGTAGAAAAATTTATCCGACAATACATACATTCATATTTATCTAAAGCTTTTTTATTATATATATATATATATATATATATATATATTATGCATATTAAACGGTAAGTTTCGTTAAATACTTTACCTTTTATTTCGTATGCGTGAGCGAGTCCTGTGTTACACGGATCTCGCTACGGCAATATAATTTGCCAAATTAAACTGTACTACTAATTCCTTTCAATTTCAAACCGAAGGCGGAGCAAGAACGCATGCGAAAAATGTCAAGCGGTATGATTGCGCTTTTCCAGTTTCATATTGAGATACGCTAGAAAACTAAATGCACCTGCTCGTTGAAAAACATATTGCGTAAAAAATGTCATATTAATATACTTATTACATATTATATTAATATAACAAAGTATAATAACATTTTTAAATTTCTAATTTAAGTATCTACATAATTTTTCTTAGTAAACTTGTTTATCTTACAAACGACGACATGAAAGGACTGTCTCAAATGGAAATGAAAAAAATTTTACCTACGATAGTCGTCTTGCATGCCGTAACTTGACTTGCGCATATATCGTACGGACCCGCACCGGCGGCGAGAGTGACTACGGGCATTACTCAATGACTAGCGATCCACATGTGACTAGCAATGTAATCGCGCGATGTCCCACGCGATCTCTCGTAACGAGCCGTACCCGCGCTCGATTCTCGCCTCTCCTCGCGATCAATGATTCGAGGCGTCCGCGAGCCGGCGAGCCGTCGTTAGCGGCGTCGCGATGCTAACGATCGCCGTCATTATCATCATCATTATCATCATCACTTACCCTCGAGAGTCTCTCGAGCGAAAGTCTCGAACTAAATTGTTTGAACTATAAGCGTAATTCTCCTTCCGAATGTACTGCGCTTCCCGATTCCGCGCTTCTCTGATTAATTGTCGCGAATTTTCCATGTAGGAGAAAATTGCACAATACTTCCTAACATTAGACAGCTTAATTTAATGCCACGGCAAGCAGAGCGCTTTCTTTATCGTTCATTTCACGTATTTCATATGTATCTTGTTTATAATTGTTTTATCACATTTTTTTATAGTCACACCTTCTCTCGTTTGTGATCAATGGTACAGAATTATTTTGTCTCACAGATATGATTAATCTGTTGATTTCTTGTACTCTCGGCTAAAAACTAAATCATATTTTCAGCGTAGGATACACGATAACATCTACGGGAGGCGTGTCACGAGACTACTAGAAACCGGCTCTATCAGCTATATATGTCACACGAGCGACAATTCGCTAGTCTCTCGTGTCCAATTTACTTTCATCGACAGCGAACAGAAACTCTGGGAAAGTGCGCATATGTGCATGCGTATACATACACTGAATTATCCTTACGTACGTGTTGCGTGATAATAACTTAATTACAATTACGTACCGCGCCGTGGGTCAAGATCTCGTCGAGTCATCGCTCAAGTCTCTCTCTAACAATACGATAAACTACGACGATAAATCAATGCTATAATAATTAATAGGGCCCCTCTAAATTTAGTAAGGAATGCAATCTGTCTGATGTCTCGCGTACATATAAATTTCGCTGTGGTCGATGTGCAGAGGACCGAATAAAAAGGATTCGGCATTGCAGAAGAAGGTCGTGAGGTCGTTTCTAAAAATATATCAACAAGATAATAGATCTTCCGAGGCGAAATCGTATGCGGGACGGGAGATGTTTTAGCATAACTTAATGTCCGTTCGCGCCCGGTGAGAGGCTATCGGGGCGTTAAAGATTGGGAAAAGTTTAGTCATCGCGACGACGCCGCGAAACCAGATTGCCGCAGAACGTAGGGGGTCAATATCTTCTCGAAGGAATTCAATTTCAAGTTAGCCAAGGACTGACGAGTCCGTACACAGCAAGGACACGCACCTTATGTTTTTCCAATCGTCAAAATCTCTCTCGCTAATTCGGCGCGCGCGATCTTACCGAACGTGCACATAAACACGTATTGGAAAGAGCACGGTTGTTTACACAATTCTTTCGTATATGGAATTCCTTCAATTAACTGTATAAATAGTAATATATAATTTAGCAAAAAAGTTTAAAGAAAAGAGATTAGTCATATATTTTTTAAAACTCACTTTTGTGCAATTTCAGAAATTATAATTCTGATTAAATTTGAATGAATGGTAAAAAGTGACTATTTTAACGTAATTTATCATAGCAATTTTTCTTTTATTTTCTTTTATTGTCAATAATTAAATTATCTAATTCGTTGTATATATATTTGCAGATATTTAATATTTTGTTAGTATTCTATATTTATGTACTTATTAATTTCCAATGTCAACATTTCATATTTTAATTTTAATTGTATCAATTATAATTTAGATTTGACGTCGTAAAGAAACTCTCTCTCTCTACAGACACACACAATTCTTCTGTCTACCTTTTAATTTATCAATACAACAGATAACGGGGTGGATGCAAAAGTGCCTCAGGAATTCAGGAACCGATGAAGAGACAAACGAGCCGTACACTGACCTGCTTTCTGCTGCAGACATCCTTGTTTCGTAATGCCGATGTTCTCGACGATGCCAGCTAAAGTTCGATTCGCACTATTTGTACAGCCACCTGTTAGAAAATGTATCGACAGCTGACAGACGAGATAAAAACAATTTTTGTCAACTATGTAATTTATATTAAAATATTTATAGTAATCGTTACTGATGTGGATTGATATCAGTTGACGATGTTGTTAGAGACAACCATTTGGCAGTAGATATCAGCATGATAAGAATATATAGAGAATAATATGTAGAAACACAAGTCGCTTACACTGCTATTAAACAAAATGAACATTAAAATTAAATTCTACTATCAGCATAGTCTTAAAGGAATGAAGCAGCGAGATCGTAAACCTAATTTACCTCTTTAAGCTTTAACTATCTTTTTTTTTCGTTACTGGGTCAACATTTTATTCGAATTTCTTACTTTTCTTCTCTATTATACAATAATTGGCAACATTTTAATCGGTGCTTTTTTCAAATAAGCTCTTTTTATATACCTTAACTTATATACTTATATACTTTTATATTATAGCTTTAAAAAGTTTTTTTGCCTACACGGAGAGAATTTGTTTTTAAATTTACCCTGCAAATCATGTTAATTATGGAATAATATAGTATTTAGGCAAATTTTACTGTGCACTACAATAATATTTCGCAGTAAAATTTATTGTAGTGCACAGTAAAATTTACCTAAATACTATATTGTCTCATAATTAACATGATTTTCAGGGTAAATTTGAAAAAAAAATTCTCTCCGTGTACTTTTGCTTAAAACAAATTAATATTTTGATCACTTTCATCCCCCTTAAGAAGATCTTTATATCTTTTTCTGTCATAATGCACGCGTAATTAACGTTACGTTTCATGGTGGTACTAGGCTCGTCAGATATACTTACTAGACGTAGCATCAACGGGGAGCACCTCTTGTGCAAGTGATGCAAGCGCGGGAGATGCAGCTGTAAAAGAGAAGAGAAGAGAGAGAGAGAGAGAGAGAGAGAGAGAGAGAGAGAGAGAGAGAGAGAGAGAGACGGCGTTCTTGTCATTCCGTAGGATCGGTCGGTTAATGATTATCGAGATACGCTTCGTAATGCACCGGGCGCCTCGTGCTGCATGCCGCATTGCTACATGCGCCGCGCCACGTAGAATGAAAGGATAAAGAGAGTTAATTCGCATATTCCCGCCGCACGCTCGTTATCGCCTCCGCTTCTCATCCTTCGCGCTTCCTCACGTCCCCGCTTATCTCCTGACCTTTTCATTATTTTCTTCCCATTCGTATAGTGCATTCTGCAGTTTAGTAGATGTTCTTTTTTCTTGTTTCCGCGATGTGTAATTTCCGATCTTTTTTTTTAACGTTCTATGGAACGGATGTAAAAGTACATAATGCCAGGCAGACGCTGCATGGATAATGGTGCATCCGTCCAATTTTGTCAGCTGAGTTGCAATAGCTTCCTGATGTGCATACGTTTACAACCTTGCCTAGGAAAATGGGATTATAACGGGGCACAGCAAGGCGCGTTACCCGCAAATTGTAACACCATATATAAAAAGTAATATAAAACATCCTTCCGTTTGCCCTCTTCTTAATATTTATAGCAAAATTGAGTCTTAAAAGAATATCGCAAAAAGAAATTATAATAGTAATTAGCATTAATTAATCATTGAATGCATTATGATGAGCTGAAAATGTTTTGTTATTTCCGTGAAGAAAAGATCATCATTAGTATTTCAGTCGTTTATTAATGAGAAAAATAAGATATTATTGAAGGTTCACTTTCATGTATTAACATAAGGTTTAAAGTAACTTAATCAAGTGTCGTTGTAATAATTGTCAAGGAAAGATAATTAATTCTTAATAAAAAATTTTGATAAAAAATCACAGTATTTAATGAACAGGATCTTTACTTATGATCGAGTGAAAAATATGATAGCACGTATAACATGTAGTATTTAACGTAGTGTAATGAACATCACTCGCGTCACGTCATTGAACATATTTCTTTAGGAAAAATCATGGTCTTTCTCTGCCTTATATGCCAAATATAAATTTTATTTAAATTCTCGAGGTCGTAATATCCTTGGAGAAGATCCTTCGAGAAGATCCTTCGAGGGTACCAGTAGTTTACATTATACCAAGTATAGACAAAGTTGGTCATATGGCAAGATCTTCTGATTTTTGCTGCAAAGTTAAGACGATACTGCACATTAATATTTATAAAAAGGAAATATGAAAAGATGTAATGTTTTTTTTACTATATAAAAACGCAGAATTATACTATATAATATAATTTTGTATATGTAACGTTGAATTTTTATTGAATATTTTGTTCAATCTCACACAAAATTATTACAAAATATTCATTCTTAATTTTGATAATAAAAAATAGTTTAATAAATATAGATAACTTTATATATTAAAAAAAAAACAAAAGACACCTGAAAAACATTTTACGCGCTTGTGACAAAATTAAATTAATGTTAAAATATTAAATAAAAAAAAACGATACTTAGAATTGAATAAGATCGTTAAAATATGCATTATTCTGATCTTGCTAACAAATTAAAATCCCATTTAAAAAATTATAAAATTCAAGTTTGTGATATAAAATTTTATATTTTAGTAACTTTTGTCATTCTTGATGAGCAAGACAAAATTCGAAGGTTAAAATTTCGATAATCAAATATCGTATTTTATTTTGCATAGGCTCAAACACCTTTTTGCATCCTTGCGATTTAACATAATTAAATCACAAGGATGCAAATTTAACTCGTCATATATACGCTTCCCGAGCAAACAATATTTTACATACATCTACGCGCACATATCAGACGATATTATAATATAACGCCTACAACCTTGACAGTCATGTCACACGTAATCGCAAGCCTAGTACAAGCCTAGGCACTTGCAGGATCTAGCTGTGAACAATGCGTCGAATATGTATATAGCGATGACGCATTATTCAGAGCTACTTCGAAACTCTCCGAATAATATTGGGGCATTCCATCGACGTAACGATTATCCTTCACATTCTAAAAAAAAAACAGTATCCGGATGTGCTTTTCTCGGTATGGCTCATGGAATTCTTACAAGGGACAGTCCCCGCGATGTGAAAAAAGTCGATCATAAAAATCATTCGTAAAATAAAAATAAGAATTTGCAAATTTTATCGTTTGTCTCGCAGGACAGATTCCATTCTTCCATCTTCACAAATCTAAATTCCAAAAAGGCATTCGAAGATTTATTGCGGCGCTATAAAAATTGTAAGATTAATTCCGGATTTCGTAGAATGAGTATTCTGCTTCTCGGAATTCCTACCAATCTATTTTAATCCGCCCATTTCTCAAAGGATGATGACTGTGCTGCAAGGCTTCACTTGCACTTAAATGCAAAAATCCCGCCATTGGATTTCGTAGAAGCGGAAGATTCATTTTTCGAAGTCATTATCATATTTAATGCCGCCACGCCGCCAGTGCCTCTCGTTGTTTTCGTACGTCGGTCGGGTTTTGTTTAACATATTGGCATTACTCCCTAAACATCGTTCGCCGCCTGTGTAATTTAAGGAAAGACTGAGGCGCTTTTTAGCCCCCGCAAAAATAAACTGGCAAAAATGCGCAGGGACAAAAGTCGTTTTAATGTCAAGACAACAACTAATATTTGTCGGCGCACGAACAGAATATTCGTCATGATTTGAACCCACGTCTGACCGACGACGTAACTTCATACCTCAGGACGTATGGAATTCTTTATGGCGACATTACCGTCCAAAAGGTCGTGTGGTGTTGAATCTTGTTCAATTTTTTCTTCGGAATTTTAAAAATATAGAATTTTGAAAAATTTTGGTCGTATTTGATTGCTGAACATGACATTTTATGTAAAATATTTTACGTTTCTTTTATAACATCTAAAGTTAATTAAAAATGTGTAGTACGTTAATTATTTAATTTTTAGCGAATAACCAAAGATAAAATTTGCAAATTTCTAATTTAATTTGCTGAGCAAAAAACTCAGATAGCGCTCAGATATAGTATTAAATTTGCTTGTGATCAAAAATATTTATTGAAAAAGAATTATATAATCATATTAAATATTATAAAAATATTAAACTTATTAGAATAAGCTGGCATTGATAAAAATATGATTATATAATATATATCACATGACTATATATAATTATATAACATAGTATTACGTGATTATAATACTATGTAAAATTATATAATATGAAAATAACTCGAAATACCTTAAGTTGTCACGCGCGCGCGCGCGTGCGTGTATAAAGTTATACTTAATTTTTATGATATTTATATACATTTTTATAAAATTGCATCATTATCTTTAAATCAATACTATTTATTACATAAAAATAAATAATATTTCTAATTACTTTCCCATAATTTTTTTATAAATGCTTTTTTTACGTATAAATAATTTATACGTATACCATCGTGCACTCCTACTTTCTTTCAGGTGAAAGGCAGCTATTATTGCAAATTAATCTTTTACATATCCCGACCTGATTACTATACAAACTAAACTTCCGAACCAAATTCGCGCGAGTTTGCTCCCCGCAAACTTGGCGCTGAAATGTCAAACAGCCGCATATACGTTTATCGGCCGTCCGGCTGCCCCGTTTACATGCCGCGTACGAGTTCTCTATAAATATATGCGTTCCGTCATTGTAAGAGAAAGTATCGTTGCAGCAATAGGGGGAGAGAGAGAGAGAGAGAGAAGTCGTGGAATAGTTTTTACGTGCGCTATCTCGTCTTCAATTCCGAAATCGTTCCTACGACGATGCTCGCGAGGCCACGGTTGCGTCGTACATCAAGTCACAAAGAGAGGAGGTGAAGCGCGCGTGCAGCCAGCTAGTTGTAAATTATATCCCGAGAATCTTATCAACCAAGGATGTAACAGTTGTCTGAGAAAATGTAAAGACGTTAGACGTGCTGCTTTTCGGAAATAATAAATATTAAACGTTTCATGTAAAATTACCGATTCAGACGATAATATATTCCTATACATCTGAACATAATTATCGTCATTATTACAGCATTATTTAGTAATAACGTAAGCTTTCATTTTTATCGTCGCGATATTATGTTTGTTTTGCGGAAATTACTACAAATTATCGCGCATAAAATTTCTATCTTCGGAATCACATTCCCTTTTAGCTCATCCTTATATAGCGATTGCGTCATTTCGGCGAAAAGCGGTCGAGCAATTAGATTCGAAGAATATCAGCGGGAGCCGATGATAACGAGTCCTGTACGAATCGCACGGACATTAACAAGTCTCGTTACTCGGCGGTTACCCGGACGGGCACAGCGCAGTCACTTTACGTCAGCCAGATGGGTAAAACCACGCGCTTACGATACCCCGCGACAACGGCATATCACGGCGACGGGCACTCTCATGCAAATGACTAAGTTTCCCGATACATTGTCAGCCGGAGAATGCCGGGGTGAATTAATGATCTCGTTGTATCGCTTATTCTAATTAACTGTATATGATGCGCCTGTTCCTGGTACACAGCCGACGCGATCTTCGCCGGCATTTTGCCGGTATTTTCATAATTAATTATGCAGGCGAAGAGGCGGCGGCGACGGTCTTTCTCACGTGTTCCGCTCGCGGAACCGGATCTAAGCTGTACACCTCGGCCGAAAGAGATGACAGCGCTACCAGATGTTACGATCATTATTATTTTCGCATACTCCTTCGTAAATGCACAATCTTCATTCATTCTTATTAAAACACTATACTTTGGAGCTTTCTATGAAATCAGTTTTACTTTCTCGAATTCTTGATCTTAAACTTTAATAGATTTCAATAGATATGTATATTTTTTAAATTAAGATATTAAATATGAATTTCAATGCCTCGATAGATACGATAACAAGGTTAAACGATAAAGATTAAACAAACCATATAATTTTACGTCTAACTTTCTTGCCTCTCTCTTTCTATAAATCTGTTAAAAAGCGGCCGACATCGAGCGGCGTGAACGAGCGTAACTGCTCGCGGATCGCGCACATCTGCATAGATCTCCGATAGATATGATATATATACTCGCTACACTCAGCATATACATGTAATACATATACGGTTAAACCACACGTTCCATTCGGCTACGATCACGCGACAAATTGTGCAATCCGTCAATCCTCCTCTTCCTAAGTTCTCGCTAAGGATCGTACGTCGCGCGACCGTATCCGTCGTTCGCGACGACAAAACAACGACGATCATCCCGTTATCTAACGGCGCGCGAGAAATCTTACGCGATCCGGAATATGATGCGACGTGATGCGATGGCGTTGCGTCACCCGCGGAATTAAGATCCAATATATTATGTAAAAAAAACGCCGGACACTCTAGCTTGTGCATGCGCGGTACGTGTAACACGTTCCGCTGAATTAATTCGTAAAGGCACTCGCGGACACGTGCAGCGCGCGTACACAAATCGGCATTACGGTAACGTCCGTTTCGCAATAACAGGTTAAATTAACGAGTTGCTAATGAGTGCGCGCGATTTTATTTAATTACATTACGTCACGAGGAACTGGGATTCCACTGACTTGGCAGAATTTTGTCGAAAGTATCATACGTGACGGGGGCCTCGTAAGCCACATAGTAACGAGCGAGTAAAAGTGACGTGCTCTATTAACAAAAAATGAAATTTAAATATTTTACACACATAGTAACGAGCGAGAAAAAGTTACGTACTCTATTAATAAAATTAAATGAAATTTAAATATTTTACAATTTAATACAGGATAATGATGTAATTCGGATTGTACTGGTTTTCACATATGTAATACACATAAATTAATATGAATATATATTATATAGTATAAACATATTACAGAACATAAATAAATTTATACACGCTATTTCTAAACGAAAAATACGTACTCCGTTTCAATTTTAATTTATAACTTAATAAAAGGACTTACTATATGTCGAAGAGCTAAAATATTGTTTTACCTCTCGCCTATGATAATGCCACCTGATGTTACGTGTCAAAGGATTAATTACGTTTATCCCATTCGTCATCGTAAGAACTTACGCCGATCCGTTTTCACTTTTCTCCGATATAAATATCGTAAGAACGAACGAAATAAGAGGCAATAACGGCGAGTAACGATCATTGACGGGTTTTCGCCGCGCGTCGTTGTCGTCGTCGTCGTCGGAGCGTTAACCCGAAGCGCGAAGCGAGGTGGCCTCGTCACAGTATTTCGCCGGGAAAAGAGAGGAAGAGTAAAAAAAAAGACACAGTGCGCACTCCGGAGTTCCGTGTCCTTGCGGTGGCATCGCAAGGCTCGGCGTCGATTATTACCATGATTTTCAGAATGCACTCCGTTGCATTCGCAATCCCGCCGCGCTTGCAAAACCGCCTGGTTGCGCCAATACTTCAAAGCGTGTGCACAACAATGAGAACTGTTAAAGGTCTTTGCGCGACCGCGAAAGCCGGCGACCGATTCCATTCGGTCTCATCTGACAATGAAATGGGACATTTCGCAGTCTAGTTGGCGCCAGTATAAGGCGTGCGTAGAAAAAAAAAAACAGGTAACAGAAATTTCTGTCGCCCTCTTCGATCGCTTGCTGTCTCGGGGAATGCCTGAAAAATGACATTATCTCGAGACAATTCAGACAGGGGTGCGTTCAGGGATTCACGGTATATCATTTTATCCTTGTTATTCGCCGAATATTAAACAGGGATAAAAGGATATTTAGATGCACCTGAGCGAAGTTTCTGAACGTAGCCCAGATTTCGATACTCTTTGACCTTTTTTTCGTCATTTACCTAACTTTCTTTCGCGTAAGTACGCGTGGGAATGCCACGGCGATATCGTTCAAATTTCAAAAGTATATCGCATTTCGTATATCGCATTTCGAGAACGTCTCGAGAACTCTCCGCGATCGATTATCGAATCGCCAACAACCAGTGTCGACACGTTCGCGCTGAGAGAAGTATGGTTATGTTTTCGTAACCGTTCTAACCAAAACATACGATTTCGGTGGTTGTTTTCGTTGAAAAGTAGTAAAGATAAAAGTGAAGATGAATCTCGTTAGGAGACAGTGTCTGAGAATTTTACAGTGCAACGTTAAAAGTCGGGATACATCGTACAATCTCGGCAGAGCTTTCAGCTTCAAAAGTGCCTTATCCCTGGAGAATTTGTATGCGGGGAGTAAACAGAAGCTGTACACTCCAACTTTCGTTAGTGTTAATCCACACATATATACTAATCTACTTACAATTATTTATGTGATGAATAAAATTAATTTTGTATATCGCTTCTGTAATTATTTACGCTATCTATGCGTAACATAACCTCATGTCGGCTGAACTACTGTTCGCTTCCCAGGTGCCAGATCCTAAAGCAAAATTCAGCGGTTATATACCCCTGGACAAAGTGAAAATAGCGTACAGTGCTAGCAGCGGACCGGGAGGACAGAATGTGAACTGTGTGAACACCAAAGTAGACTTGAGGTTCCACGTGGACAATGCTACCTGGCTGTCGGAAGAGATTCGGACGAAGTTAGCGGAACAGGTGAGCGGAATTGTGCATGTAAATAAAATTTGCATTTGGTTAATTTAATTTATAAAGGTGTAGCTCAATCAAATTTTTGGCTGACAATCTGATACTGTCAAGTTTGGGATAGATTCAAATACGAAATTATTTGTTTCAGCACAAAAACAAGATAAACAAAGAGGGTTACTTAATAATCAAGTCGGATTTGACGAGATCTCAGCACTTAAATTTGGCGGACGCTCTTGAAAAGTTAAGAACGATGATAAGAGCCACTTTGGAAACGGCACCGGAACCGTCGCTCGAATCGCTAGAAAAGAAGCGGAAGAGTCAGCTGAGAGCTGCTAGGGAGAGGCTACACGAGAAGAGAGCTCGTTCTCAAGTCAAGCAAAACAGACAAGCCCCTGCAGCTGAGTTTTAAATCAATTAATCTAGTTAATTATTTAAATTGTCCAAGTATTGTATAATTATACATAGGAATGAACTGTATAGACGAAATAAAAAAAAAAGAATTTATATTTATATATTGTACCATGAATTTTTAAATAATCTATAATATACATGGTAAAATGCGTCTTAGATATTGAATTAAAACTGATTATTGGAAAGCTGATCAAATTGAAAATAAATTCTAATATACGTTAAAAATATATATAATTATATATATAATTATATATATTATATATATATATATATAATTGTATATATTTTTTAGTAGAAATTAGAGTTGGATTATATATATGTATATATAATTCAATAATATATTATAATAAAAAATCGATTGCTCACAGTCTTAATTGTCTGTGAATACTAATGGTTTCTATGGCAACGTTGAGGTCGCGAATAAGAAAACATGGACTATGGAAGTCTGCCTTGACGACAATTACACTGACTACAGTGAATGAGTTTTAGCTTGTGAAAATGTCCTACCGTGATTTACGCAGTGCGTATATATAACATTAATATTAATATATATAGATACAGATGCAAACCATAGTAATTTACTTTCTTCTTGCCTGCCTGCATAGATTTCACGGAGATGATGAGGGTGTTGGGTTATCCGAGGCTAATTTCCATCGCGAATTTTCGCGTGCCGAATTTTCCCCTGGTCGCGGAGATTCTGGTCTGGCTGGTGAAACGATTCGATCCGGACGTTGATATTCATAGCGATCACGATACTGAGGAACAACGCGTGACATTAATTCGAAGTGTTGCTGAATTTATGGTAATAAATGATTTAAATGTTATATTTATTCTAATATAATATGAATCTTCAAAAGCAGCCAAATCTCTTTTATTTATTCTATAAACTCATTAAAGTGTTTGATAAAATTATAATTAATTATTGTTTATTTAAAAATTTTATATTCTTAATCATTCAATAAGTAAAGTGTTAGCGCAATACTTTTTGCCAACAGTTTCAAGTAGAATATTGCAGTAGATTAGAATTAACTGCATTAAGCTCCTGTTCTCCAGTAGAACTTTTACATTGTACTTGTAACTCCAACATAATTTAATAACAGGTTGCCAGCAGAAACCAAGTAGAATCTGCCATTTTGCAACCTTTTAAATGGATACATTTCACTTAAATGGTTACAGAATGACAGATTCTGCTTGGTTTTATGCTAGCAATTTGTCATTATTTCTTAATTGTTAAAACATTCTGTCATGTTTCTCTTTTTGTAGCCAACATTATCCAAAATGTAAAATCTGTTTTCGATAGATTTGATTTATTTTATAACGTATAAAGTATTTAAAAAATAGTTAAAAGGAGTCTTTGATAACTTGTAACACATGTAATTTTATGCATTTTAGGCGTTGAAGACAAATGTAAAATTAAACACGAAAAAGCTGTATCAAGCCGACGGTTATGCGGTGAAAGAGATGTTGAAGATAGCCGTGCTGCTATACGACGCGCAGAACAGTAGCAACACCGAGAAGAATCAATCGGGCGGTAATCAGAACGCAGTGAATTTCGACATATCCGACAAAATTAACGAGCTGAAAACAACTCGACAGCTGGCGAGTCAGTTGACCATCAACGGGGCGACCCTCTTTGACTTACTCGGCCGAGAAGTGGAACTTCGAGAGATTCGCAATATGAAAATCGCGAGGCAATTCGACACTTCGGAAATAGAGGTAGCTCTAAAAGATGTCACCGAATACACGCGCAAAGAGATCAGCGAAACGAAGAAGCAAATCGACAATGTCAAGGTAAAATTTTTTTATCTGACAAGACAATTCTTGTGTGTTTAACATTAAAATTGTTAAATTATTTGACTTCTGCAAAATGTTTCATTAAGATACAATTTATTAATTTTATTAATTAACAAATATAATTTACTTTTGAAGGATACAGAACAGAACTTGGACGCGAGAATTGAGAGACGCAAAACGGAACTCGATCGGAATCAAAAGAGACTCCATACGTTGAAGAAAGTTCGTCCAGCATTCATGGAGGAGTTCGAGAAGCTCGAGGTCGAGTTCAGAGCTTTGTACGATGATTACTTACAGAAATTCCGGTATCTGGCGTACTTAGAACATTTGTATGAAGACACGGCTAAGGTGGAGCAAGAAAGATTTGAAAGACGGTATTTGTCAGCAACGTAGATATATAAAAATCAGATAAAAAGATACATATAATTACATAAATAACATATAATAAGTTACGTGATATAATTATACAATGTTATTAATCTCAATTACAGGCAAGCCGCAACGAAGAAGCAACTGGAACAAATGAGAGCCGAGGATACGAACTTCGAAAGCATGATGGAAGGAAACGATTCTATATTTGCTACGAATCTTCAAGAGCCTCTAGTTACCCCACTTACGAATCCGGAAGCCACAGCGGCAGAAAAATCTGGTCAACCCCGTGCCAAATCAAGTAATAATATTTATAATAGAAAATAACTCGCACGTTATACGATATAATTCTGAAAATCACTTGCAAACTAATAGGATATTTGGAGATGTAATAGAGAGATATGCGAAGGAAATGTAACGTTTTTTTTCTTCACGCTTCTTGGAATAACAAATTAAAAACATTTCAGGTACCGGAAGAGCGTCAAAGATGCAGTATACCCAGCGGCGCATTTACGGTAGCATGTCCGGACGGCAAAGGGGTACGATCCAGGAAAATGACAGCGACGGCTCGCTGGATAGCGATAGTGATTTACTGATCGATGGCGATCTTGACGATGACGACGACGAGGATCTTTTAAATTCCGTGGGTGCGACAGACATGGCCACCTATAATCTCAAAGCCGCTCAAGAAAAACGGTCCGTCAGTAAGATAGAAAGACATTCGGACGATGATTTTTAGTAAGTATAAAGTTTCTACCGATTATCCAGATTTATATATTAAATGTTAATATTAAATAAAGAAATAAACAATAATCAATAGATAAGTAAAATTAATAAGATTAATTAAAAGTAAAATTTAATACAAAATATATTAAAGAATAGCGTGTATAATTCTTATTCCCAATTAATGCC
Source organism: Wasmannia auropunctata (assembly GCF_000956235.1). Taxonomy (NCBI): domain Eukaryota; kingdom Metazoa; phylum Arthropoda; class Insecta; order Hymenoptera; family Formicidae; genus Wasmannia; species Wasmannia auropunctata. The sequence goes on from NW_012027843.1 coordinate 88,611, forward strand.
ATTTCCTTGTCATTGTTTAGGAAAAACAAGTTTAATATATCTTTTTTGTAAAATATATTAAATTGTTTTAATATTTTTTAATCTATTCTTGTAATAAAACATTTTCAAATAATTAGAATATACTTAACGTTTTATATATTATATTGCTTTCAATTTAAATTACAAATTTAAATTACAATTCAAATTATAAAATTTTACAAATTTTAAATTTATTACTATTGCACAGTAGTATAAAATATATACTAAAACAGCATTTTTAGAATAACAATTTTTCCGATAAATACGTGCATTTAACGGTCCTTTTTTTTAAAAGTAACTATTTAATCCTTATATCGTAATACATTAATATTCGCATAAATAATAAATAATGCGGTTAATGGTTTTTAAATGATACGCAACGGAAATTCAAGAAAATTAAAATATATATTGTCCTAGTATCATATTTATTAATTTCGTCAACATAATCAACGTCGACACGTCGTCGACTGTAGCTCAGCACCGATCACATGTATGTACCTTAAGTCTATTTTACATGTACGTGTCATGTACGTACACATGCGTGTATACACATATATACATAAACTTGCGTGTGCGTAAGAAATATGATTTCTTCGTATTAACAAATAAATAAATAAATAGAAAAACTTTTAAATTCATCTGCCACAATAGCATTCGGTATATTACGAAGTACCGATTCAGAAATCTTCCTCTTATCATCTCGTAAATTGTATCTATGTGATACAATCGTATTTTATTTTTCTATATCAAATTCCCTTGTGCAGTTTCTTTCATTTTCACCATTGATCGATCTGTTTACTTGTACATAAATTTTCGATATTTTCGATATTTACCTGTTATATATTAAATAAACGTTAACAATAACAGATCAGGCGTTAATAGAATTTTGCGCAGCGAAAATCAATATCCTTCGTGTTTATCTTCGTTTTAAAAAACATTATCTATATAAAAAAAATTCTCACATTATGTAGAATTTTCTCGACGCAAGACGAGACGATTGTAAACGCGGACGAATTACACAATTTATTGTATCACAAAGCCATTTACTTTTTATACTTTTGCGTATGGATGTATAGAAAGATATGAAAGTAAAAACAAACGGATTCACCTAAACTCCAAATTAAATCAAATTTATAAAGTTTTGGAGAGGAAAATATTATACTAAAAATATTATATTCGAAAAAAATATACTGACCGATAACTTTATGTTAAATAAATAAATTTGTGATTTTTCAGTATTAGATTTCAGAATTTTAAACGGACTGCATCTGAAGTTAATGTTCTCTCGAGAGCATTGTTGCATTCTAGGCTGTCTCTGCAGATTTAATCTCTAACAGTCTCCTAAATACATATTGTACATATATCATCTATACTAATTATTGATTCTATGGATATGCATAAGATACATTGTGTGGATTTACAAGTATCTAAAAAAAAAAAAGGTTTACCCTCGAAATAACGGTACAATAGGAATAATATCTAATGTTGCTCGCCGTTTATCACCAAACTGCTTTCTTTTAGCCCGCAATTTAGGCCCTCCGTGTAACAATCTTTCTTAACGATAATACAATTGTCGCAGACAGATTTGCTGCACGTACGAATGAAAGAATTGTAAGATATACAGATACAAGAGTCCGTATAAAACCGTAAGAGAAAGAGAGAGAAAGAGATACAGAGAGAGAGAGAGAAGCACCACCCATGTAGTGTCAAACTCGATAGACTTGGCAGGTTGTCCCCAGATTTCGCTAACCGTTCAAGGATCCGTCACGTAGAAAAATATGATTAATTCGCGTCTTGTTTTTTCTTTTTCTTTTTGTTTTTTTTTTCGCGACAATCTCTATTATTCTCTCGCCGGTAAGCGTATTCTCCTCTTCCGCAAATTGAAAAACACACGCGACTCGATGGGAGTTTCATAAAAAAAGAAGACGGAAGTTCGCTTAGCTCAGTTTTAGCGAGAAGACTAAGGACCGCCGTAGTTGTAGAAATAGGTCCTCGCGACTTTCGGTGTACCTGTAAAGTTGCCAATGTCCCACAGAATCTCAACGATGGTTTTTCGCTACCTGACCAACTTGCCGAGCGGGCTGGCTTTGATTCGCGGTGTCAACGCCGGGACCGGGTCGAGCTCCGGCAGCGAGCACTCGGCGCGCAATTCCGTCCACGTCTTGTCGACATTAGTCGAGAGCCGTTCTCGGTATTTATAGGCCGTTCTATCTACCGTCGATTGCGTCTTGATGCAGTCGTCGCCGCCGAACTCGCAGACGCGGTAATGGTGCAGGATGGCGGCGTCGGAGGGCACGTTCAGGGTCCCGTGACCCGGAATAAATTCCCAGACGAAATGATTACCCGCCTCCACCACGTCCTGCGGTTTACAGATATACTTGCTGCGTTGCTTGTGCGGATGCAACTTGGTCCTGCGCCGTGTTTTCTTCAGGGTGATCAAACCGGCCTCGGTGGGGGTGCGGCTGGTCGCCACGAACGGATCGTCCGCCCATTGCAGGTAGAAAAAGGCGTTTTGAAAGGAAAACGCGCCCGTGGATTTGATGTTGATTCGATTTCCCATCCACCTGAAAACGATTTCGCTATAGGGTTGTTCACAACAAAATCAAATCAACAAAAACGAATTGTAAGGAAATTAAATTTTTAATCACAAACGTTTCGTGATGATTTATCAAATTTGAAGTAAATAATTATTTATAGCTTTAGCATGTTATTAATTTACATCGTTTCGTATCTACTGATTTAAAAATAATAAATCTGACGATTCTAGTGCGCATAAACTTTTCAATCTTTCTTCCAAATATGCTATATGTGCCAGTTGTATTATGTATGGTCTTTATTAAGGCGAATAACGTAATCGTACCGTAACAGATCGATTATGGTGTCGTTATGCCTCGGTATAATATACTCGTCGAGATCTACGAGCGCCACATACTCGTACTTGTACATGGACCGGTAGAGGCAATCGTTAAGCGCCGCGAAAAGACCCTCCGTGCGAATTTCCCGCTGGGAAATCATGTCGAGATGATGCCACGGTAGCACCGTAACCAGATCCTTGTTCTCGTAATATTTTAACGCGCAGCCGGCCGCTGCGCCTACAGTATCGTTATACAAGGTGACGTGGGTAGCGCCCAGGAGTCTGTGCAACTCGATAAATTCCACCAATTGCAGAACCTATAAATATCAAACAGATTTTATACGTCAAAATATCGAGATACCTCGTAATGCATTCATTTCTCCATGGAAAAGTTACCCGTTGAAGTTTTCACAGAATAATAAATAGAATCGATTGACGAACCTGCTTTTACCCGGATGCACTTTATGCTTATAAATACATAATTATATCGCTAGATTGCAAAGTACAACAGAGACCTTTAAATTATTATTTATATCAGTACGATAGCATCAAAAATATTATGCGATATAAATTATTTGAATTACACTCGAATCATATATTTATTTTCATCAATCATATATTTATGTTTACCACGTTGATGTATGCAATAGAAAATGTTAAAGAAATTCATAGATTATAAAAATGTGTGCAAATGCATATTGAAACAATTATTCAAATTTTTTCCTTTTAATTTATACATATTTATGTACATTCGCTTTTGCATATTTAAAATTGTATGCTTTTCTAATATTGTAGAAAAAACTTCTATTTAAAAAAATTTTTTAATCTATTAAAATTTATTTAAATCTAAATTAACTTATTTAACTAAATAAATAAATAAATCATTACAAAATAAAAGAAAAATTAAAAATATTTGTATTAAGTTTACTACTCCATTAAATTGAAAAAATATATAAACGTACACGCAAAGGCAAAAATAATAACAAATAAATGTAAACAATAAATTTGTATGCATTATACTGAATAGAAGCAAAACACAAGAGCGATAAGCACGAGCAAATGACGCACAAGTCTGTAAATTTCCTACGTCGTCTATATCTACGGGTGTAATGGTCATCTATTATTTAACGGTGCTGCTTATACGAACAACGTACCCTATTGTAATAATAATGCAAAGGTTTGACGCAAACAGCCAAAGTCTCCTTGTCGTTCGTCCTGCTCTCGAAACGATTCTGTACTAGGATACGATTCGTCGGAACCGCTCGCAGTCTCGCGACGACACTGACCGCTTCTGGCACCTTATCCGTCGTCGGGGATTCTTTAGGTAGCGGACATATCACGAAGCAGGCACTGTACTTGAGATTCCAATTTTCCCGGATCACCTGAAAGTGATGATGCGCTGAAGACACATCGGGTTATTTCGAATATAGGATGAAGAATGTTTCGAATCAGTCATATTAAAAATAAGAAATTTTTTGAATGCTTGAATATATTTCGGCAGTCTTGAAAATGTTGAAAGATCTAAAAGTTTTTTGAACGTTTTGAAAACAGTTTATTTTTTTTTACAATAGATTGAGATTTAGATTGCTCTATTTTCCAGTTTATATACAGAAATAATATATTTCACATTTTTCTGAAAAACTTTATTTCAAAAAATAAAATGCATATATTTATTACGTTATTATTTAATATATTATTTCTGTACGTCGCTTTTTCAGCTCATGTAAAAAAGCTTTTTCTCATAATTACAAGTTTCAAATATATTTCTTTGTTTTCATTACATTATATATAATACAATATCATTTTTGTATCATAATTTTCAAACGATATTTATTTATTTTTTTTATATAAAAATTCTTTTGTCAATGGTGTGCTTGAATTTTCCTGCTATTTTATGCCATATTTTATTTCAATTTCCCTGTGGCGTTAATAAACTAGACTTTTAATAAATACAATATGAAGTTAATAAACCAAACTTTTGTAAATACTTTCAGAGCAACTAACTACATCAAAGTAACTGAAATATTAATATTGAGATAATATTGCTGTTCTTTCAAGTTTGGGATAGTTAGATATCTTGAAACAAAATTGTTTCTCTGGGAGGAGCATACCTTAACTTTGGCAGCTACCGTTACCGAGGCAGTGACGTTTGCGCCGTTTTGTTGTCGATACCAGAGCCTACACCAAACACGCTCCGGTCCTCTGGTTTTAGTAGCGCTTATCACACGTACTACACCCTGACTCTTGCCAACCGGCGTACCCGCGCCGCTAACTCTGTTGTCGAAATATGCCGAATAAACGAAAAATTTGAACCTAGACCAAACATACATCTCATTACCTCCATGTGGCGTACATGGCGTAAAATAAATAACAATTGGCTTCATTTGATTTATTACAATTTCGAAGAAAATTATATTTGACAATCAAAATTCACGTTTGATGATTTGACAATTAAAATTCATGTTTTCTGATAAAAATATATAGACCATAAAAATTACTTTATTGTAAATTTTACTTTTTTATTTTAAAATTTCATACGTTTTTTAACAATAGAATTAATAACGACACTGTGAAAACAACACATCTTAAAATAGAATGTATTACACGGTTAATACGATTTCGAGAAGCTAAAACTCAAAAATAAAAGAAAAAATACGAGCGTCCGTAAGAATAAATTAGTCAGGTACGTGATTGTCACGCACAAGTGGACGAACCTCGTGTTAGTGACTGGCAACCATTCGGCATGCGTGACCTTTAGATTTTGATCCAGCTGCGGTAAACGAGCTTCCAAGCTGGGCGGTAAGCTTGGTAAGCCACGCGGATCCGGATGTATTACCGTCTTCTGTCCGCCATTCTCCCCGCGTACCAGTAACCCGACGTGCTCGTCAAAGCTACCCTTCAAACCGGCGTAATCTTCAGCCTGGAGATCAATCGAAATTACCACATACTTACGTGTTTTCTTTAAAGTTCAATACCACTCAATAATCAATTATACATGTCTGTTCGATGACACATGAGAAGAACGTGATTTCGGCAAAGCATTAAAAAAATCGTTTTATTATATATTTAAGCAACAAAATTTTCTCTAAATTTCTCAATTAACAGGCGCGATTAATAGAACATAAGACTTTTTAAATTAAAATCAGTTTGTCCCTTCGGAGTCAAATCGAGTCAGATCTTAAACTCAAAGATTCTCAGATCGGTTAACTTGCGAGACGAGTTTTAAAATAGTCGGGCTTTTCTCTCTCGCGGTATCTCGGACGGGAGATGTAAACGGATGAAGAAAGTTCCGCGGAATCGAGCAAACTAATTTGTCAGGTGGTCGCTCGCTCGTATCCGGTTAAACTTTTCCACTGCGGTCGTATGTCTTTTCCGAACCACGTTGGGGCGTCGTTGAAGCAAGCTGCTGTACAGAGCTATTTTTCCTTCAAAGTTCTCGGAGGCTCGCGTGAATCATTGTCCGGTACTAGACGCAAAGGATGCATAAACTATACGGGGTGTCCCTCGAATTTAAATGTCCGAACTTCGGGAGCGTGTGTAGGGGATCGATAAATTAAAATAAGAAAACAAGCCCTTTAGAGTTCCTTTGCGATTTTCTCTAAAACAAAGCATATCTTTAAAGGACTTCTTTTTTTAAATTTATCAATCCCCTACACGTTCTCGAAGTTTGGACGTTTAAATTCGGGACACCCTGTATAGCAGGTACAGATATCGACGAAGGAAGAAAAAGGAAGGGGCGAAAAGAACGAGGCGTATGCTCGAGAAATCGATGTTCTACGCGGTAAAGTAAAGTTTTCGGTCTTTTCACAGTCCGCGAGTTTTTTTTTCGCCTTACTACCGTTGCTTTGTATGTGTGTTTGCTTTGTTCGCGTTCTCTTGTGAAGAAAGAAGAACGTATAAAGTCGTCGACCTCATTCCTGATTCTAAAATTCCATTCTGTGTCCTTTAGCTTACAATAGAAAAATGCTTCGAGAATTACTGTGAAAGCAATAAATAATTATAAAGAATTTAATAAAGATAAAAAAATACAATATACAATATTAAACAAAATTTGAAAATTATAACTTTAAAATTAGTTCTTTCATTCACAGAGGAAAGGTACCGTAAGATTAAGATAAGTAATCGTATTACTCAAAATAAGAAACAAACAAAAAAAATAAATAAGAATCGCGCTATTGTGACATTATATTGTAAAATATTTTTTACGCATGTTATTTCAATACATCAAATCATTAATTTGAAGAAGAAGAGAAATACATAAGTCATTTAAGACTATCGAGTAATTTAAAAGTTTAAAACGTTTACACGTGTGTCCGCGAGCGATGAGGAAAGTTATCAGATAATGACCGACGCGATGGTGGAAATGAATTTATCGGGAAGATGGAAGTCCCGCGTGCGGAATCAGACGGAACGAAGTTACGTAAATCGTCGTAGATAGCGAGGGGGGAATAGCTCTTCCCTTCTGAATACTTACTCCTACTTCCCCGTAATCCGGACGATCGGGCGCAGCTGGCAATCGATGACCGCTCCTGTGACCCCCGAGTACGCCGGTGCCGCCGAGGCTCACACCGCGCCTCTCGTCGATCAGGAATATCTCCGTGAGGACGATCAGGCCGAACACGGCGAAGAACATGACGACCAGCATGAACGACATGTTGGCGCGCTCCTTGAGAACGCCCGCGTTCGCGCGGCTCCCGCCGGAGCCGGATCTCCTGCTCGAGCCCATGCTCGAGGGGTGGTTCTGCAAGCGACACTTTGCAAGTGAGCAAGCACCCGCGCTCTTCTCGTCCGAATCAAAACACGGTTGGTTTTCCAATAACTTAAGCGACACGAAAAAGCTAACGTCAAAGTCCACAAAGCTTATACAAAAAGATATAAAAACGCTATAAAATCTTAAGTATAAACAAGAGCTACATCCTAAAACTAATAAAAATGATAAAATATAAAAACGCTGTAAAATTGTGAACTATAAATATAAACTCAACTACATCCTGAAACTAATAAAAATGATAAAATGTAAAGAAAAAACGGAATAAAAAATCCACTTTAAATGTCAATGAAAACCGAATTAAAACGAATGGTTTAGGAGTGTTGTGTCATATTAATGTCTTTAATTAACTGTTTTTCTGTCCAGTTTAGCGTACACTTTATTATAGTTCAGGCGAAATGCAGATTACATCTGACTCCGTTCATGTCTCACAAATTGACTTCTCAACCTCTCGTTCTTGAAGTCGGTTGTCCATTATCCGACTTGTTCTAGATCGTTCTAATAATAATACGTTCTAGTTTAATTTATCGTTGCGGTTAATAAACATGTTTGAAATTTGTCGCTCGAATTTCACACGAAAAGAGTTTAAATAAAAGTATCGAAATCTGTCGTGTAAATGTATCGGTCTGAAATAAAAATACATACAGGTAAACATAACTTGTCATTTATAAAAAAATATGTCAAGACATTCCTAGAAGTTTAAATGCCTGTTGTATTTGTCTAACTCTGTGTAACGTCTATCTGTACGTGTATGATGTGTAAGTATATATTATATCGCGAATATAGGATGTATGAAGAAACCCAACATCTAACATTGTTACTTGATTTTCAGAGGCGTGCCGATCGTCACAATATTATCAATAATTAAAATTAAATTTAATAAAATATTGAAATTAATGATAAAATTAGTAGCCATAAAATAAAAGATGATTTGACTATTCATTTCGATTATTAAAAATTAATAGCTAATAATTTATGATATTACCGTCTCACAATTATACCGAGTCAATTAAATCGTTATGACACATTAAAGATAAAATTTCAATATAATATAATTTTATTTAATTGTCACGAGCGTAATATGAAAAATACAATGAAATACGAGCAAAAATAATTTGCACTGTAAATTAATTTTATTTTTTCAAATAATCCTCTGCAACTTTTTATCAATACATTTCTCGATGTCACGCAAATTCCCTATTTGTAATCTTGATTCAAAACATACAAAACAAAAATAAAAATAATAAAATTACATTTGATCAGAAGACTAACTGAAAAAATTTTTATTTTATATATATATTATCAGTTACTTACTTAAAGTGGTTCCAAGAAAATTACTGCCAAGCATGGGGATAGCAACTCCTGGAAATAATTACAGAAATTATCAATTTTTATTTCAAATTAATAAAATATCTTATGTTTCGTGTTATTTAATTCGTGTATTTGAACCCATATTAATGCGCAGAATATCTCGCTATATAAATGATTTGTTACTTTATTATCCATAATGCGCACTATTCGTGGGTCGAAGCGAATTATGTTATTGATAATTGAAGCTAAATTCGACAAAATTTGGATATTAATGATAAAACCAACAAGCGTGTAAAATAGAAAATTATTCGGTTATTCATTTTACGATTATTGAAAAACAATGGCAAGTAATTTATGATAGAATACGATTTCACGTTCATTTACGGTCCCGCAATTCGAACCAATTAAATCCTTAAGGTATATTAAAGCGAAATTCTAATGCGATATAATTTTATTTAAAGTGTTACAACAAATCGGAAGGTAATGCAGAATAATGCGATCGCATTAAGAACGATAATGTTGTGTGCATTTGATAAGGAGGCTGGTTTTTACGACGCGAACTAATTCGTATGCATTAACACGGAAATGTGATGACGATCAAGTTGAGAATATTTTAACGTTATATATCTGATTGGACGCTAAAAAAAGACGCTAACGCAATTCCGCGTCCATGCAAAAGGACATCGCAGCATGAATTGTACGAGCTTACGACAGTCGACCATCTTAACGACTGGGTCGCGTGCGAAGGTAGTCTTTAATTAAAAAAAGAGAAGATGGAAAACTACGTCGAAAATTCTTCAAAGCCGTTGATAAAATATATGTCAGTGTCCAAAGCGCATATATGTTAAAAATCAATTTCGTGTAGCGAACTATTACTCGTAAAACTACTTTTTTTACAATTATTTTTTAGTTTACTATGTATTACTACGCATCGCCGTATCGATGAGATTATCAAACATATTTATTCTAAAATTATACGATATAACGAATTTGCGAACATTGTTGCATGAAATTTCATAAAATAATACGCCAATAGCGACTTTTATGCAATACACTTGAATTTGTGAATTTACGCTTATATAATTAGCTATACATCTTCCCGAAATATTGAGACGTTCTTCGTTACGAGAATATTACATAAATATTGCAGATCTAGCTTGAGGCATTAATAAAGAGAAGGCATTAATAAACTAACCTACCGTTAATTTCCTCCGTATAATCAGATCGTTATCATTTCTGAATTATTTTGTTTCCCGGAGAACGTTTTATAGGAATAAATACACTTGCCGCCGGCGCGAAGTCTTGCCACTGAAGATTTACGTTGCAATTTATCTTCTGGAGACAGGTTTCGTCGTTTACACGAGGCACTTTATAAAAGGGCAAGGCAGTCAAATCCGATGCTATGTATACAAGATGTCTCGAATCTAGCGAAACATATTTTAAAATCTCGACAGTTTATGCGAAAATAGAAACTGTGCAGTCGTGACTTGGAAAACTTACGAACAAATCAAACTTTGCTCTACCATTATCTCACGTAGCCGTTTTTACTTCAAGGCTCCAACAGAGTTTTCATTTAAAGTTTGCTTATCAAGGATAGCGTTAAAAATAAAAATAAAAAGTTGTGACGGATAAGATACCTTGCTATTCTCGTCAAGATTCGTTCTGAGTATAATTATTAGCAATAAATACTAATAAGATAACCAATAAAAGTATAAGTAGCATTTTCCTTATTATATCTCTGACTTTCTTTGAAATTAATGGGTAGTGATGGTAAAATTATATACTCTCTTCGGTACGTTCTCTACATTATTTTTTCCAACTGAAATTAATACATAACAGATTTTTTCTCATTTTTCTGAACAATGTTAAAAAATTATTATATAGGAAAAAGCATATTTTTATAATATATGAAATTTTACTTATTTATAATTTAATATTACGAATGTCATACTTTTTACTAATCATATATCATATCATATAAAAGTAATTCTCTACTAAAAATATTATATACGATAATATTGATATTAATATCTAATCAAATTTAATATCTTCTTAATAGTATTATAGTCTTTTAATACGGATTATTCTTAATAAAAGTTTTTAGTATTTAATATACATTATAATATTTATACACATATTTTCTTTTCTCATAATATAGAACACATATTCTGATAGAGCGTGTGAGATAATATGTGAGAGATCCGCATCAGTTACGTGTGATACGACGGCATAATAACTCGTCAGCAGAAAGCCGCAGTGGATAAATCCTCCTACAGTCAGCCACCAACGGACCGCTACTAACTTTCGACAGCCTCAGCTTCGACACACTGACTCCCTTTTCGCTGCTCTGCAAGCAGCACTCCCTTTTACAACGCACTCTCTGTTTTTACAAGCGCCAAAGGAACAAGCATGCAGCCGGGAACCTCGCTTCGAGACCTCGTTGCTGCACCGGTTTTGCATAAATGACGAAGGCGACCTAAAACCGGGACTCGCCGAGGAGTATCGCAATAAATTAGCGACGTCGTTTAACGCTCCTGCCAACGGATAATATTACGCCAGGGCGCAACTGAACAACGGACCTCCCCTATGCGTATTTAATCATGCGCAACGTCAAAAAGGACGTGAAATTACGATCTCGAAGATGTTGAACCTTGCGAGGAGATTGTTGCATCGAAAAGCGAGAATATTTTTGAAAAGTTTTAACGAGTTTTCGTTAAAAGCGCTTTACTTTCTCGTTCTTGTACATGTATAATATATTGTTTATAAGGAGAAAATCGAGATCAAAAAGTCCAATTTAATTACAAATATTTGATTAGCTTTTTTTTAGTAATAATACATTTTATAGGAATTGGCATTGTTTGTCTCAGGATAGGAAATTTGTCAAATTAGCGTCCATTCATAAAACGATTTATTCAGAATTTGTCAAGTTAGCGTCCGTTTATGAAATGATTTATTCAGAAAACAAATAATCGTGCTTTTAAAGGCTTCCCTCTTATTTGAATTTAATTATTCACAATGGTCAACTTGTGGTCAACAATAAAATTATACGCTGAAAATAACCATGAATGAATGAAGTGTAGACGAATGTGTTTGCTTGGAATTACGACGGTTATTATGATTCCTGTTGTAATCGAGTCATCTTCCTATCCCGTCTCTCTCTCTTTCTGTCTCTCTCTCTCTCTCTCTCTCTCTCTCTCTCTCTTTCTCTCAACATATATTTCTTAGCGTTTATATAGTACGGAAATTAATACGGAAGGCCCTAAAGGCAATCCGGTCAGTTTGACCGCAACGGATATTATTTCCTTCCGCCTGTTGCGCCGATCGATTCCTTTACTAGGCCATAATATGTTCTAACATCGCAAGATTTCCTCTGATTTCTGACGTCGTGACCTGTAGGTAATACGAGACACCGTCCAAGATTGCAAACTAGCGTTCCTCTCGACCCGTCGTCTTAAAAAGATCTACTAACGAAGCGATTATCTTGAAAGAGTTTTCGGAAGGACAAAAAAAACGTAATTCGTACACTTTTTTTTATTGCCGAAATGGAATTATATTGTATGATATACTCTAATATATTTTCTAGAGATTTTGCGTTTCAAACAATATAAAAAGTAATATTGGTAATATAATATTTAAAATATTTTGAAACAAAAACAACTAATATCGTCCTTCAACTTGAAAGAATAAAATATTTTGAAAAGAAAGAATATTACATCAATATTTTTAAATTATTTCTAGTGTACATGGGCTTGTAATGAGATACGACGCCGCAAGGAATTAAACACACTTGAATAATTTAAAATTAAAAAAGACCGCATAACGAAAAAAGCTTTGAGAACATTTACTACGAATACCGGAAATTTCGTGTTTTTACTCTTTCCAGTAATAGTTTTAAAAATAATCTCTTTCGTTTCTCTCATATAATCGCAGTAACACAATACTTGTGAAAAATATAAAACAAGATTATACATAAAATTGTACACGAGAAACCTTTTAAAATAAATTAGAAAAATCAAATGTATAACGCGTACATGTTCAATTGTTACTCATATAAAATAAAACATTCACGTGGATGATTGCTCCTACATTTAGCCTCGATTCAAAACGAGTTATCAACAATTTTTTTTTATTAGCGCTAAATCGCTTCGAATCTCGTATCGCTGTCCCGAAATCTCGGTATTTAGCGACGAATGAAAATGGACGATTCATTAAGGCAGGCACAGAGGTGAGAATGATTTATTTCGCGGTGGGAACAATAAAGTGTTCCTGCGCGCACCGACGATGGAATCGTCGCCATCGTTAATTGCACGACAGCAGTTCTTTCAGCGGCACCGACTGACAGTTTAATTGCAGATTTAACTGACGAAGTATTCTGCAATCCGCGGAAACGATCTATGATAGTCGAGATTATAATTAAAGAATTATGCGGAAACGCAGAGAGAAGTAGAAAAAAAAGAATAAAGGCCGACGGTATGAGAAATTAAGAGAATCGATTTCCGATGGGAAACCATAAGGAAATGAAGAACGTACCACCGTTAATTATATAATCTCGAACTTTGCAGACCGCCCTTAGGAGGGTAAATATAAAATAAAAAAGTTTCAGGGTATTATATAAATCATATTTTATATAATATATGTGTAAAAATAAACAAATAAAATAGCCGTTCTATGTTTTTTCCTATAATTATTCCGCAATATTAGCTCTGTTCCATGTTTTATCATACAAATCGTATATATATGTAAATTTCATGTAATTTATCGCGTCTTATAGAAATGTCGGCAAATTTAAATGAAAATTAATGTTACAAGTATCTAAATTCTCGCTCGGGATTAAATTTTTTCTACAATTTGTCTGCTTCTGCGATAGTTACATTTATGTGCGTTGTGTGTATTTTAAATGCTATTAATTTATCTTCCAACACATATTCAATATGCCGAGTGTCCTCGAGCGCTTTGATTGCACATCGATCGTCTGAAAAAGCCTATTATGCCACTCTCGTGTGCGTATTATTAAAAGAATCAATAACTTTCAATAACGTCCGCCGCTCTCGCTTAAAATTGCAGGTGATTACTCAGCGCCGTCACAAGATGGGCTGTTATCGATTGTATAACCGAAAAAGGAATACAACGATGTGGAATACTGTACTGGAAAAATAAGTTGAAAGAACGGAACAGGGTCTTTTATCTTTCATACAAGAAAACGAGATCGCATGTGTGAACAAGCATTACATTAGGTACCACACTCAATTCACGTAACGATCGCCGCCGAGTGAAATTCCCACCGTGATATATCGATCGTGACTCGAAAAAGCCGAGAGTCTATAATCTCTGCTTAGTATAATACGAGTATCACGAGGAAATGTAGAGAGATAAGCGATTCGTTATCGCGAATCGCGAATACAAACTGCGGACGAGCTCATTTAAACAACAACGTGTCTGCAATATGCTCGTCCCGTGATACTCGGTATCGCGATCTCAATCTCCACCTACGCGGCACGGTACGTACGTACGTACGTATATAGATGTTATCCGCGCGCATTGAAAGAGACAAAAGAACGCGATTTTTCATAAATGACATGTGTGCGCGCGCACGTTTCCTCCCTCGCTCTCTTGGCGCGGATGTGTTGTGCCCGCGCGCGAGTAGGCGACACTTAATCCTCTTATCTCGAGGTCGTTTTATCTAGCCGTTCGCGAGCGTGTGTTCAACCCGTCGGGATTACGTAAAGCAGAAAAAATCGGTCACTAAACCGTCTCGTTGGGTATCGATGGCGGCGAAAATGATTTATCTTACGCTCCCGAGTTATCAGATATGTATCGCTGAAAAAGTGAAAACTTTAACAAAAAAGATTTTACTCTCGATATTATAATATATCATGAATTAAGATAATTAAAAATGACGCAAGTCGTCCCGTTACAACAAGCAATAATTAATCCATTTGCGTAATTGGAGGAAAATTAAGATCACCGATACGGTCATACTTTATTTTTAGATATTTTGCTACATTTTGTTTTCATATCATATCTCTTAAACAAAAGCGAAAAAAAAACTTTGAAAACATGAAATACAAACTAAAAAATATCTTCTATCTAATATATAATAATAATATTTTTTATAATACTGTTGGGAATTTTACGATTTTTAACATTTTCGTTAGATAAGAAAAAATTCGTTTAATAAAATAAGCCCCAAAACTGATAAAAATTAAAAAAAAGGGGCATAACAAACAGATATATAAAAAATAGTTTTAAAAAGCTATAAATATATAAAATAATCTAAGTATTAACAATAATGTATCTAATACTTAATAATATTTCAACTATACAATTTGCAAAAGAAAATAAGTGTGTTACTTTCGCATTTGTAGAATTTATTTTTAGCTGATTTTATATAAAAACAAATATACGTCACAAATATATGAATTATGGATATTGTTATTTCTTTATCTAAACAGATCACACGTTTTTATTAGTATTAATAAAGTGCAATGTCTAGTTTGCAAGAAAAAAATGTGTCTTTTTAGAAGACCTAGTCGAGATCGGCTTTCCTTTAATAAAAGTATAATAAATTAAAAAACAAGATTTTTGATAATATTATTTAAGATAATATATATTATTCAATGTCGTTAATTTAACAATAAGAAAGTTAGATTAGCTTATTAATTTTGGCGCTTTGGATTTAATAATTGAAAAATATCACGAATAAAGATTAAGAGAGACATTTCACGGAAAGAGAAAAATTACTTAATTATTTAATCGTCCGTTTAAGCGTCCATGATCACACGTAATTATATATTTAATAACTCACGATTTTTTGTTCTTATATTATGTGATTATTTTATGTGTATCGATTGAATTTCTACTTTGCAGTTCGCAAATACGTGTAATAGGCGCAAGAAAATAATTTGCGAACAATAAAGCGTTCAAATTGACATTGGACGGAATGTCGCCGAGTACATTGTCGATAATTGCTACAATATCATGTGGTATTTATTCGCAAATCGTGTAATTGGCGACGTACGCGATGAAAATCAGACTAAAGCAGTGACACAATCAAATATAATGGAAATGGGAATTATGTTAGAAGAGCGTATACGTAAATATGTATAAAAACTGACGCCGATAAGGCTTGATTGACAGACACGATACTTTTTCATTAGCAAGTAGCACGCTCTTCAAGCGAATTAGAAAATTAGCAGCTAAAAGAATATAATCATATAAATTATTATTTTATATTCTATATAAATTTATTCTATACATTTAATTTTATATCCTATAAATTCTATAAATCTAATGTTTTCAGCTACTGGTTTTTTAATTCGCTAGAAGACTAGTGAGCTAGTTGCAGAAAATCGTCGTGCAAATGTGGTCTTATCTGTGTCAGTTTTTACATTTATCGTATAATGAGTATAATGAGCTTTTCTTCGCATTTTTAACAAAATTCAACTCAATAGTAACTTTTATAATACTTCGTGTGTATGTTGAATATATAAACGTCACCTGTCAAACGAGCTATCATTTTATGTTATTCTGTTATATATGATAAAGATTGAAATAAACTTGCATTAATAAAGACTGCGAGACGATATTTTCCGTTGACGTTAAAACGCGTGATGAATGAGAGAAGTCATGTGTGTATTTTGTATATTAAATATATATAAAATATATATAATACTTTATATATTAAGCACGCAGAGGGGTATTGGCTGTCCCACTTACCGCAAATTATTTTTTAACGACAGATTCTGTTATCTAGAGATTATTTTTTGTTATTTAGCGAACATATTGGAGCATAGTTTCCACGTTATAAGAGAATGAAAAAGTCTTTTCGTGAATAAAACTTGAAAACACATGAATTATTACTCAATCTTAGAAAGCTTATATATTGTAATAAATTTTTAATTTGGAATTAGATCGCACAAAGATATATGATGCAAAAAAATGGAAGAATTTTCGTACAAGATGACTACTTCCAACATTGTTTTCACCAAATAACAATTAATATATAAAAAGCTAATTGTATGCTTGAAAATGTAAAGCAACGAGACGGCCTAAATCTAAGTAGGAAAATGGGACAAATTTAAGAGAAACTTTATGTGTCTGAAAATACGTTAGTATGTCGTTAATGGAAATGGGAAAGAAACTAAATACATTATAACGTTGTAAATAAGCATTCCCACAATCTCCTTAATTAGAAATTCATGAAGGATTTCTCTCCTGGCAAACGCGTAGAAAAAACTGGAACATCGAAATGGAGAAGAGGAACATTCGAAGCGTTAATTAAACGTTAATTAAAAATTCGGTGCACACGGAATGAATTGTGAATTCGCGTGCGTTTACTTTACTCGAAAATTCGTAAAATTCGAAACAAGTGCGACGGAGTTGATTAAAGCTTAACTTCTAATGTGAGATAAAAGGATATAAACGAGTTTTTTAACCTGTTATAGTCTGCCTCATGAAAAGCGCCCGTTCGTTCCCCGAATTCCCCGTATCCTACCGTCCAGTTGGGGAACGCCGAACCTCGACGCTACCCTCGACGCGATTCATCGCGAGTACGCGACTCGCGCGGGGGCAGGTCGGAGTCGATCCGTCACGCGAGAGAGCTCCCGTGGTTGATTTCACTGTCGCGCGTGAAGGACGGGAGGCGAAAAATGGTAGGTAATGAAAAAAAAAAGTATCGAGCGTGCCGCGAGCGCGGTACGCCGACCTCGCGGTGCAACCCTCTCGAGCGGCGCAACCCTCGCTCGCTGGCACAGCTTGCGCCACGAAGCAGAGCCCTCAGAGAGCAGCTTCGCCGAAGGCGCGTCGGGCCGCCCTTTCGCGAAAAGCTCGCGAGATATTGAGAACAACGTGAGGAGGACGCTGGCTACTCACGATTAGCGCTCGACGTCCGCGCGATGTCCTGTCGCCTGGCCGCAGTGTCCCGACTCCGACATCCCTGTGACAGCTGTCATCGCCAACCGCGGCCGTGCGCCTCGCGCTCATATCGCGACGGCGATCTCGAGCGTCGCCAACCATCGGGCGGGTAAACAAAAAGGCGCAGCGAGCGGCACGCTGTCACGACGCATTCGACGGCCGCGGAGTGGATGATGATGTATGCGCGACGGACGAGCCGAGGGGAAGATACTCCTGAGTCCCGAGAGAGGATCCCGTCTACCCCGAGAGGGGCGAGCAAAATGTGTGTAGGCAGGCACGCGAATACGCAGGCACGCACGCACGCACGCAACCCTGCCTGCCGGGTCAGCCTCGATCAGGCCAATCGTCAGCGAGCACCACGCCAACCACGCCGAGCGAGCCGCGCGAAACCAAAGCAGACGTCGGCGACGTGAACGCGCTCGGCCCTCGGCGGCCGCCGCCGCCGCCGCCGCCGCATCGATCGGAGCACCCTCTACCACCCGCGGTCACGATTGGCCGCCGAGACGCGTCGTTTATACGCTTGCGCGTCCACCTGCAGTCGAAGGGGCGCGTACGGAGGTATGTACGGGGATCACGAACGCGACGCGGCGCGCGACGCGACGAATGGATTGATGATTTAGTGATCGTCTTCGATGAGCGAACGAGAAATGATCTCTGCTATTAGCGAGCCTCGCATCGGCGACGCAATTAAAATGCATGTCGTTTAGGTACGTAATAATTCTCACGCGAAATTTGTTTACTTCACCGAGGAGAGGACTCTCGCGAGTCGCGGCCGCGTCGTACGCGTCAGCGCCACATCTGTAATCTGTAATTGGAATAATTTCTCTATTATATACAAATATATTTATGAGGACTTGAGGTATATAATTATATGTATATAATTATATTGACATATACATTCATTTTAGGAAAAAAGAAGGATTGAGGATGCCACGAACACGACGCAGCGCGCGACGCCACGAATGGATTGATGATTTGGCGATCTTCGACGAACGAACGAGAAATGCTCTCTGCTATTAGCGAGCCTCACATCGACGACGCAAAATGCGTGTCGTTTAGGTACGTAATAATTCTCACGCGAAATTTGTTTACTTCACCGAGGAGAGGACTCTGATCGCGAGTCGAGGCCGCGTCGTATGTGTAAGCGTCTTTAATCTGTAATTGGAATAATTTCTCTATTATATACAAATATATTTATGAGGACTTGAGGTATATAATTATATGTATATAATTATATAGACATATTTATACATTAATTTTAGGAAAAAATGGAGCATTGAAGATGCTTCTATTCCAACATTTTTACACACATACATATAAATTTGCAAATAAATATTAATAACAGTAAAAAAGAGATTTAAAAAAATTAAGTAATAAATGTATTTACGCGATATTTTGTCCCGAATAACATTAACAGATCCTGAATGACGAGAATTTTTTTAGTGGCCATTTACGAGCCGCGATTAAACGACTGTCCATGACTCACGTGTACCGTGCAATGGCCGTGTACTTCATCCATTTATCGATGTTAGACAAAAAATTATCCTGCCGCTCGCTTATGCATACTAATTTACGATCGATATTTCGATGGATCGTATTCACACGGTCATTGTACATGGCGTAATATAGCGGGCAGTAACGATCTTTTTTAATGAGAACGCGGCCGTTGAACGCGCAATCTGCAGACCGGATGATCGTTTTTTTAATCGCAGTCTGCGGTACGTTGAACAATTTTAAGTATTACAAGTCGCAAATTTTTACTTGGAATAAAAAATTGCCAAGAACTTTTAATTCTTAATTTCTGGAAAAAATTTCTTTCTCATAATATTTTAATCCGCGAATTCTGCGCATATATAAGAGAGGAAGAAAAAAGAAAGGTAGAAAAAGAAAGACAGAAGAGAGAATATACGATTGTAAGTTATGATACTGGTTGTGTGTAGAGAGTTCTTTATAATTTCAGTCGATAATCTTGGATAGCATATTAACAACTGATCCAGAAAAAGATCGCTCGTTCTATAAAGGGACGTGATAAAAATGAAGGGTAACAACCCTTGTCGTTGATGTAACACGTCCATCGCTTTCCTGACGATAAAAATAATATTATCAATAATCTACATGTATCCCGGTTGATCGCATTATCCCTTTACCAGCTATGTGTGTTCACGTAGTGAATTTCACTACAGAATGCACAAGGGGAACGCTACGATTACATAAGAAAATTGCAATTATTTTCGAAAGTTATATTTAATATTCTTATCATTACGTACATATCAACGTTGCACTTAAAAAAATTTTGGTAAAAAATTGCGCGATTGAGTAATTTATTCCTAGGAACATAATGAACACAATATCTGTTATGGCGGTAGCTCTATCGGCTCAATTAGCATATCACGGTCTCGTCTGAAAACAGAAAAGTGATGCATACCTGATTATTGTCCGAAAGTTATTCGAACGTAAAATACATGTATATTTATTCTGCATATAAAATATTGTGCTGCATATGGAATATTTTTATATTAAATTAAGTTTCTTTTTATCTAAAATTGCAAAGTAAAGATATCAGTTGTACGCGCGGACGGCACGTATTATGTTTGTGAGCGAAAAATAAATAATGGAAGTTTGTAAACGAATAATATTTAAAGTGAAATAATCGATAAATTGAATTAGAATAATCATAACAAAAATAGTTTTTCTCACACACACACACATACACACACTAGGTCGTCAGAATTCTACGTAGAAATGTCCGTAATAATATATTCAAGAAAGAAAACTTTATTCAGTTATTATATGTGTTATTTAATTTTATATATTAACTATCTCCACTATAAATCTTTATGGATATAAAAATATATACTTAACGGAATTTAGAAAATTTTAATATAAGATACTCAAATGAAATTAGCAAGGTTATATTATTACACTTAGCGAAACAAATAACTATGCATTATAGATACTCCTATTTGTTTACGCAAGAGCGTGAATTATAAATAAGTTGTTATATTCTCTAACTAAAAAAGCTGCCATCAACATTTTCAGATTTAGATCAAAGTTATTCCATTTTATAATAGCTATTTTTAATATTAATATTTACATTTCATTTCTAAATTTAATTTTATATTTATAAAGTATATTTGATTGAAGTATGTCAGTTATATTGTTTTAAGTAATAGAGTTATAATAGAGTTTTTTAATTTTTATGTAAATTTAGTTTATATATTTTCTTATAGTTTCACATTTAATATATTATAATTAAATAATAAATTTTATATATATATATATATATATATATACTATATACATATATATATATATATATATATACATATATATAAAATTAATGTCAGATTGGGAATGATTCAGAACGAATTGATTGATTCTACTAATACATCGCAGAACTTTGATGACAAATTAATAGCTGTCAGCTGCATACCGATGCGCGAAGCGGAGATTTGTTTTCTATATACGAAATGAAACGAGTTTAGAACCCTGCGAGCTGTTATATCAACCACCGTCCCGCCGCGGCCGTTACACGATAGAAACAATATGGTGTACGTTCGAAGTGTAATACCTCTGGTACCGGTGGTAGGAGGAGGGGAAGAGGGGTTGTCATAAGTGATTCGGTATGCGCATACGTGATGATATAGGTCGCCGCGTAAATGCCCACGATGTTCGATCGAAACTGCATGCACAGGGTGTTCAATTGTAATCAATGGAATAAAAGTATCTTGGAAATTGAATTAGGTCGGATATTTTTACGATGATGTACTTTATGACATTTTCAGGAGGAAATGACTTTATTAAAATAATGTTTGTGAACGTGTCGAAATGATACAAGGATCATCTCTTTATCATTTCTTTAATTTATTTAAAAAATATATAATATAATAATTTTTATTATAATTTTTTGAACACTTTTGCCTACTCTGGCGAATCTGGCACTGGACACGAAATATTTTGATCAAATATTCTTTCCTTGAAGTCTTAAAATATCATAAAAAGAAAACTGTCTGGCCCGTCTTAGTTTTCAAAATATTCATTTTATTAATTATAATTAGATACCGTGCATGGTTGTGTGCTGCAAAATTTTCTGTTATATATTTCTGTTATATAAAATCTACTGTTATATGATTCGCTCAGAATTTAAATTCAGAAACATGCATAAATGCCTTCCGCGAATAACTTGGGGAAGTTCCTTCGATCGAACGAAACATGTCAGTTATTAAGCGACCTTCGAGAAGAATTATCTTTTATCTTTCTTCCCTTTTTTCTCGAAAAAAAGTAGCGAAACTATAGATTTTTTTCTTCGTAAATGTGCTTTCGCTAAACGTCACGTCTCATCGAGTTTGATAATACGGAAATTTCCAGAGACGCCACAATCCATTAACCCCCCGAGTACCATCGGATGTGCCCTCCTCAAAAGCGCAAGGGCTCGTAAATTTGCAAACTCGCGCGCGTCACGTCGAGCCTGATAAAGCGCGGAAAATTTCGAAACGCCATACGGCCTCTTCCCTCGAGTATCGAGAAGAGAAATATGCGGTCCGTAAACTTGCGAACTAATGCGTCATGGCGTTAACTCCGATGACACAAAAGTAGGATACAACTTCAATAAAACTCGATATAAAAACGATTATGATAGAACTTTCAGAAACAGATTTAAAATTACTTGTATATTTTAAATATAATAATCAAATTTATCTTATTTAATTTTCAAAAATAATACAAAAAAATCGAAAGAAGTATTTATTTTATTTTTTTTATAAATCTACTATTATAAACCTTTTTTTTTATATTTTGCTATAAATACTTGTAAATTTTCAAAATGCTATGATGCACTTACACTTTTTACCTCAAAGTATTTTCATTCATGATTTTACTTGAGAACTCGATGAGAAAAGAAGATTATATTTATATCATTAACGAACGTAAAAATACCATTGGTATTGATCGTACAAAAATACCAAAATATTTATTAGATTTATCCATTATCAAAAATTGCAAAAGCATTAAATTTTCAATTCGTTAGAAAAAGAAACGTTAGCGAGACACACTCTAAAGAAAAAATGTCTAATATAATTTTCAGAAACTCTATTTGTAAACAAGCAATTTTTCCGCGAGACAAAGCGAGGATTGAAATTTTTTACCTGAAAATCTGCGTTATGCTGCTGGACGAACTGCAATAGGTCGCGAGCGACGGATCATAACTTATCAAAGTTTGTCTCGCGTCTTCGCACCAATTCCACAAAATGATATTCTGATTCCGCGCGGTGAGATCCGACAGGAGCAATGCCAGATTTTTCGCGACTGTGGCATCAATCCTGAGTACGTGACGACCCTCCACTATCACTGGCAAACTTATCGGCCTCTTGTCGCACCTAGATACGCAACAAAGTCGCAATTTCGAAATAACTGTCTTTCTAAAATACAAGATGTTATATATGCAAAAAAAAGCGTAAAACGCGCGTATAGTATTGCTTTTTGCAAAACATGGATTAATTTTTTCATAAGAAAAACATCGAGACTTTAATATTTTTTCGAAAATGAAAAGTTTCTCGCTCTCAATTTAAGCTACGATATAAAAAAAAACATATAAAAGAAAATAATATTATTTGTCGTGAATTCAACGAAGTATTTATTCAACTTGGCAAGACATTGAATGCTGTTTAAAAATTTGCGGCATTTGACCCTTTTATCGAGGCACCTAGTATACGCGCGCGACCGAACCGTTTCTTACGCGGATTTGCGGTGGGACTTACCACGACATTACTCGCTCTCGAAGGTACTCCGCCGCTGGGAAGCTTAGGGATTGCTTCGGCGATACGAAGAGTACGGTCAAGCCATCAACGATTCGCTCTTCGATCAATAACCCAGGTCGGGCCGCGAAATAGAGTAAGAGAATTAGATTTACCGCAATCCCAGCGATCATACCGTACTCCAAGCCGACCGCCAAGCAACATAATAACGTCACTATCAACGGCACTAGATCGATTTCTGTCCAACGTCAGAGAAAGAGGAGACAGTTAATCTTAGAGAAACTTGATTAACCGCGCCAGATATTTTATAACGAGCTAACTTTCTCGATCGAGTGTTGTATTATTTTTGCATCTTAATCGTAAGAACAATAGAATTTAACGTATAATTACAGTTAAAAAATAGTAATCCTACTTAAAGAAAGCATTTATTTTTATTTAATTAGAACTTATTTTTTTTACTTTTTAATTTATGGGAACATAAAATATATTACAATTACTTTCAAATTTTTAAATTGATTAATAAATAATTCTCAGTTATAATTAAAAAAAGTCTGGAAAGTATCGAACGGCATAATAATTTAGAGATATTTGGAAAATATTTATAAATAATTAATAGCTTACTTTTTGTTCTCCAAAGAACAACAAAAATATGCGTTTCGAACATGTAGAACATCGCGATTATGATGACAGCCGCCAACGTGGCTTTGGGGATAAATTTGAAAGTAGATGTCAACAGGCCGCATGCCAGAAGCACCAAAGCGCCGGTGATAACACCACTCATCGGCGTTTTCACGCCGGACGCATTGTTAACGGCGGTACGAGTGAAGCTTCCAGTCACGGGCATCGATCTCACGAAGCTACCGCATATGTTGCAAAGGCCAAGCGCAAGCATCTCTTGATTGGCGTCAAGAGCCTTTCCTTTCGCTGCAAATTTGTCAAAAGTTTTCGGACATGTCATGAAATTTCGCTTCATAAACTATCATTGAAGAAAATAGCTCAAGAATCCGATAACTCGATAATTTCCAAAAATGCATCTTGCAACGAGATAGGAATCTATTCTTTTCCCTTCGAGAGAGCAGACATTTAAGAAAATTTACGCGTCAGAAATCAACGAATGATTCGTGACGATTTCTTTCAAAATTATTGCGAGATTTCAAAAAAAGCAAATCATATCATTATTGATTGTAGTTATTTCCCTCTGGGACTTAATCGAAATGGGACCCTTTTATATAAATGTGCTAGCAGTATTTACTCACCAAATGCTTTAGCGATGGCGATGCTCTCCAAGATGGCGATGAGTGGTATCGAAAGGATGCCGCTGCCAAGTTCGCCGACTGCATCTGCGAAGGTATACGTACGGTTTCCGTTCACGACGGTAAACGGAGGTAGGGAAAACGATGGCAAACCCGCCGTTATGTTGCCCGTAATTTGAAAGGGCTTGATTTCGTGAGAATATAGCACGTAAGCTATGAGAGTTCCAACCATCACGACTATAGCGTTTCTGGCCAAGGAGATTAGCCACATGAATTTTTCGAAAGGAGTTCCCAGCTTCTTGCCGGGCAGTTTCTATTTTTGAATATTTTATTCTATTAATTATACACTTTTTCATTGTATCTTACTAAAAAAATAACCGCATCACAATAAAAAACGCGCATTTGTTTTTTTATTAAAATATTTAAGGAGACTCTGCAATAATTACTCTGACACTTAATCTGAATTTAAAAATAAGATTTTTTCAGAAACGATTAATTAATCCGATTGAAATTTGTATAGTTAAAAAAAAACTTACAAATAACCCGTTAAATTTCATGCGCGAACAATAAAAAATATTGATTTAATAATGAGAAAGTTTGCGATTAAAAATGCTAAAATATGTATTAAAAATCCTTCCTAAGAATGATTTTTTTTGATAATCTTTGTAATAATTCGACAACTTAATCGATTGTACCTTAAAAAGAACCAATACCACCATCGAGCACACTCCTAGCACTGTGTCCCAAGGTTGGGTTTCATTTATGTGATTAACAACCTTTGAAATAGAATCGATGAAGGAGTCGCTGCGCCCTTTTATACCCAGCAAGGTACCTAATTGAGAAGTAGCGATAATAATCGCCGCGGCATTACTGAAGCCGCAAATTACAGGCATGCTTATGAAGTCGACGAGAAATCCCAAATGAAGCACGCCCAGGATTGTGATCACAACGCCTGATAAGAAACACATGAGCACCTGAAAACGATTTCATCCGGATCTCATACAAAAAAATTAAAGTGAAATACTTATCTTGCAACAAGATCACAATCACGGATAATAAAATAATTACAAGTTTAAGCGAGTAATTTAAAAATAGAGACGCAAAACGAATATATTAATTAGAACAAAAGAGAGTACATTGAATAAATTATATTACCTCGACACGAGACGAACATATTAAATAAAAAGTAATTGTATACTGTATAAAGAATAAAATTAAGTTTCGAAATGTTGGACGAGAATTAATAAGCGTCACTTACGGCGAGATCCTCTCCCAGATCGGTCACGTACTTTTGTACCATTAATGCCATTATCGCAGTAGGTCCCACTGTTACATCCTTGCTACTACCGAAGATTAGATAGACGAAGCAACCCATGAAACTGCTGTACAGGCCGTACTGAAGTTTTCAAAAGTTCACCTAACGAGAATTGTCTTTCCAACTGTCGTACGTTAGATTGGTCGCTCGTTGGAGAGTTTGTCAAAATACTCGAGAGATTTAATTAACCGAGCGAAAAAATTGCGTATTATAGTTCCACGAGTGTACCGTTTTCAAATTAGGATCGTCGTGAGTTTTATAACCGTGAATTAACTCTTTACGGTTTATTCGAAAATTGTTTGGGAACTGTAGTTAAATGCAGGGAATTGATATTTCTGTTCCAAATAGTTTTAACATTCGAGGATATGGTTAAGGTATTTTAATGGATTTTTCGGAGAATTTATCGCTCATGCTAAAGTATGTTGAAATTTAACGACAGCTTTAATTCGAACATCATACGCAGAAGGAAGTTTGTGTGCAGCAAGTACACAGTTGCAAGTATACGCTCGTATCGTGTACCCACCTGTGCCGGAAGTCCAGCCACTATTGCATACGCTATGCCCTGCGGTATCGCGGTCAGACCCACTGTCAACCCTGCCAAAGTGTCCTGCAGAAGTTTGCTCCAACTGTACAGAGGTAGCCATGCTAGAATCGGTATCCTCCGTAGGAGAAGCCCCTTGAGGTTGCAACTTTGAGAGAGTGCAACGTTCGGCCCTATGATTTATATAATGAACACGTGAAAACAAAAATGATTGCAAAATTATTTGAAGCAAAAATTAAAAAATTCCAATTTTGTAATTAAAGTTTATAATAAATTTTGTAATTAAAATCCGTATAAAGATGCCTGGAAATGTTAATTCGATTATTTAATAAAAATAATAAATATTTGGAAGGAGTAACTATGATAATAATATCTAAAGATAATAATTTATTCAAAATTTAAATGAAAAATGTTATTATAATAATATAAAAGCATTAATATTTATTTTTTTATATAACTTGATTTTAAATATCATAAAATTTCAACTTTAGAACAAGATATCAAAAATTCGAAAATTGCGAAGATAAATTATCCATGAAGTTTTCATTTATAAAAAAGATGCTAACATTTAATATATTTATTTTCACTCATTAAATAAAGACAGATAAACGAGATTTATTATATAGACATCAGTTTTTCTACGTTATTTAACTGGTTATTTATCAAAATACATGTTTGTCGAACGCGAAATACATTAACGATATCTAAGCATCATTATCGACTTATCATCATAGCTACTGTATTCATATCAGGAATTGCAAAACTACAAAACTAATCATAGTCACGCCTCTCAATGCTGTGACGATAGTTGCGATATCGAAGGCCGCGCAAACATGATACTACAAAATTGCAACGCGTGCAAATACTTCTTTCTATTAATAACCGGCTTTGATATTCTATTAAATAATATAAATTTATTGCACTAAAATATATAATATATATAATTGCATATCATATTTATATAATATTTGTATAATATAAGTAATATTTATATAATATGTATAATTATATATAATATATATAATAATTGAACAACGTCTATTAATTATTTAATGAATTATACATACACAGTGTCATAGTCTCGATACACTTTAGTTTTCAGAGTATAAGTAAAATAATGTTCTGCTGAAATTTTTCACACAATCGCGAAATTGACATGTATAAAACTGTATAACTTTCACTATATAACTCAACATGAACTTTTGAAAAGAGACAAAAAACCTATTAAATGACAATTGTTGGATAAAAGACTTCTTCTTCAGCACAGTGTTCACTAAACACTGATACCTTTAGTACTCTTGATAATCCACCACTACGCGGAATGCAATGATTTTTCAAGTTGATTAGCAGCTTGCGATAACGCATTAAATGTGCCATATGGCGATCATTGAGATAAGATTTTTTTTCAAACAAACGATAAACAATCGAAAGAAACAGTCAATTTAGCATTACAATCTCGTAAAATATTTAACAACGGCATAATTCTCGAGGTATTAATTCGCATATCATGTGATAATGTCGCAACGGTACTATCAATATACACAGCGGCACACATATGAGCATACACAGACCCATTCGTGAGCGTCACGTGAGAAAGATCTGTGTAGAAAGATCATGCGGAATTAACACATCTTTCACGCAACATTAAATCTATCGGCAGTTCTAATCGTCAGGATTTTTAATTATGTTTAGATGTTAATAAAGAAATTATATGCTCAAGCATTGTGCTTTAATTATAATTTTTTTTAGAAATTTTTACGTTTTATAAATCTGATGTTAAAAAATAATTGACAATGTCATTAATGTTTTATTAAAATATATTGGTTTATAAATTCTTTAAATTTAAAAAATATATATATTACCTATTTTAGCAAGTTTATATTTTATTAAAATATATCGATTTATAAATTCTTTAATTTCAAAAAATATATATTACCTATTTTAGCAGTAGGTTTATACATGTTTTTACGTGCATATACACATATATGTATATCTATGTATTTGAACTCTCTTTTGATGATATAATTATCAAATTTTCTGTCTGGAGGAAGGAAAAACAAAGCCAAGATTAATTAGTTACTTGCTTCGAGACATGCACATGGTAGCGAGATTTTCATTAATCACCAGAGCATACCGCGTCAATGATCTGACATATTTACCAAGTACATACGGATGCTATTATACGTGATGAGAAGAGTAAATAAACAGTTAATAGGATACGCCGCTGTCTGGGAGATTCTGATAACGGAAAACAAAGAAACAATATTGTCGGTTAACTGTTTGACGTAACAATTTTTTTTTGTCTCTAATTATTCACTCATTAGGTTGTTAATTAAAGAGATGACACGATATGATTCACATTCGTAGAAGTAATGTATTTAGTTATGTAAAATATTTGTTCTTTATATAAATATCTTTTTTCTTTTATTTACGGCATTCCTCACATGTGTTATATTATATTAAAAAATAATTTCCTCGATAAATTAATTAGATTATACGTATACATCGTCATTTTTGTAATACAAATTGCAAAAAATGTGTTTCGAGTTAATTTTTTTTTTTCAAAAAGTGCATTATTCTTATAAACTATAGGCTGCGTTGCGTTATTCACTACGAGTACTGAAAAACAGTATACGTAACGTGAATTATAGAATATAGATTTTCAGTATTCGCAGTAAACACAACTATAATATCTCTATATATTTTCTCAAAAAATTCTTAGTAAAAAATTCTTCCAGGAAAACATTAGAGAGTTTCTTGGTCAAATTTTTATTTATTCACATCTCATGTCTCTAGTTATTTTTCTATAAAAAAAAATTCAATTTCCGCAGTCGGTAGGACTCGAACCTACACTCCCAGAGGGAATCTGATTTCTAGTCAGACGCCTTAACCACTCGGCCACGACTGCTACAACGGTTATAAATTTTCTTTAACAATAGTACTATTTTCATGAATATCAAATATTGCGACTAAACTTGCCTATAATAAAAATTATAATAGACAATAAAACCATAAAAAATTCGTGATATAAGTATAAGTAATAGAAACAAATGCGCATTGCTTTTAAATATATTTAAAATAATTAAAGAATAAAAACACAAATTATAAATAATAAAACACTTTGCAATGAAAATCAATGTATAATAAATAAAAAAATAAATTGAAATGATATAATAAGTAATACAAAACATACAAAACACATATATGAGAACGCTCTCCTGAGGTGATCGAATGATCTTTACATTTGCGTCATGATAATAATGTATACATTGTGGGAATGACACGGAAGTGACAGTTCGATCGAAATCGAGGATGATAGCAATGACGCTTGGCACAAGAAACGCGTCCGAAAGAGTCGAAGCGGAACTTACTCGAAAGGAGCGGTGTCGTTTCGTCGAATCTTCCTCGTAAAAGCGACATTTCGCGAAATCAGACGTGCTACATACTAGAGAAACGCGAAGAACGTACGATGATTCGAGCCATGTAATTCTTCGACTAGAGAATGTCGATAAAGCAGAGCACACGCGATCGAGCGCGATCACGTGCATAGTCCACGACAGTTCATGAGCGATATACGTGGCGTATCGTATCCTTTGCGGCCTCGAGCCTGCTTGTCGCTCGACATATGACGCGTGCACATATATACATATACATACATGTGATATCACTTCTAATTTTTTCTTTATCTTATATAGCTGAACATAGTACTGTTGCATAATAAATTCGATATACAACATAATGAAACCAGCTTTTCTCTCTCTCTCTCTCTCTCTCTCTCTCTCTCTCTCTCTCTCTCTCTCTCTCTCTCTTACTCTCTCTGAAGAATAATTAAGGAACACAATTTTTTTTTCTCGATTTTGATGTTGTCTAAGAGTCAGTAATAGAACAGATCAAATTTTTATAAGTACTCTCTCTAGTAAGGCTGAAATCGTCGAATAAAAGAAGCATTTCAATATAGAATGATAATTAGAGACATAAATAAATATTTTAAACAAATTTTTATGGTTTTAAAAATACTTTATAACAGCTAGTGTTAAAAGCATTTAGAGTTTTCAAAAATATTTTTTAAATCTTTCTTATTATCAGCTATTTCTGAGAATTAAAAAATTTTTATAGATAAATTTTTTGTCTTTAAGTCATTTATTTTTAATCTTGTTATAAAAAATTAAATATTAAAATATTTCGAACATAAAGTGAAATGTTATTATATCATTTTATGAATGCATTTAAATAGCCACATATTAATTCTTCCGTTAAAAATATATACACTAATTAAGGATGAATACATATATACACAACAACGTTTTTTAAAATTATCTACATTAAAATAAAATAATTCAAACTGTAGGAAATAACTGCTTTTTTTTAATAAATATGTCGGTATGAACTTGTATTACTCGGAATTGATTTGAATTTTGCATGTACATAGCATATCTCTGAAAAAGTGCAATGTAATTGGCAATGATTAACACACTAATTGCAATCTAATCTAGTATGTGATAGCGTTGTTTCCTGCCATTGTTTGTCCCTACTTTAGCCTTGGAACAATTAACACAAAATTTGTTACTATTGCAATTTATGTATTAAACGACAGTTATGTTAAAGACAAATAAATTGAGTGATTATATGATATGAAGACTATGAAAAGTCTTCAGAGAAAGATGTATCTACATACATCTGTATCTCCCTGATACAGATGTATGTAGACACATCTTTCTCTGAAGACTTTTCATAATCTTGAATATCTGAATAAAAAAATATATATTCTAGATATTTTAGAATTTAAATGAATACACTGTTTAAATACTCGTGCATCAAAATTGTCAGTAAAAAAAAATTTATAAATTTTTTAATATGATTTGAGTTGTTTTTTTATCTTCGATCTTAATAATAGGAAAAATTAAATATTAATATTTAATATTTAATCTTTCCCACTTCAAACAGTTACAGATGTCAAACTGTCAGAAAGACATGTTCATATATATAATCCTAGATTCTCTGGATTTGTGCTAAAATATTCTAAAAAATCGATTAATTTTGAATGTGATTATAAATGTGACACCTTTCTGTCTGAAAGACTTATAAATCATAATGCACAGATATGCTTGATTAAACATATACGTATAATTCTATAGATCCTCTTTTGGATTTGTGGAAAATGTTATGAAAAATATATATATAATTTTACATTCTCTGGAAGCGCTAAGATATTATAAAAAACTGATTAATTTTGAATGTAATTATATAAACCTGATACACTATTACTAATAGATAGAACATACGTATTATTAGAGGATATTCCCTGATTATATTCATATGCTTAAGATACTCAAACGTATAATAATATATATGTATGTGTATATTCCAAATTGAATTTGCTTAGCTTATCAATCGATCAATAAAGCATAAGTGTGGAAATATTGATAGAAAGTATATCACATTCGATATCGTGAGAAACGCATTTCGTGCGCACGAGGCGCTCCGATATCTAAATTAATCTGCAATTTAAATAATATAACTATCCGATCGCGTCGTACGTATAAAATTAGTACGTTACATTGTAAGCTGCAATTATCACGGGAATCACAGCTACGAGGCGGTGAATTAATCAGCGTCGTGTCATCAAGCAATTAAACGTAATCTTGATGACTATTAAGGCAAACGTACGATATAATGTTAACAGAGGAAGAAAAGATATTACAGGGAAAACCCAGAAATGATTTTTACTCATATTTAATCTATCTTTGTGTTTAGCCTACTTCATGCTCGTCTATTGTTAACATAAAAATTATTATAGGAAAAGATGAGATTGAAAATGTAACATAATCATCCGATAATTTTTCTATTGCGTTAAATGTTTCAACTGTACTTGTTCCGACAGACTTTGTAGAGTAGTATGAATTACAGAGAGCGAGGCAAACTCGCACATTAATTTTGATCACCAGATGATGCTATTAAAAAAAAAACCGAATATTAACGATGATGATGACGTCGGAGCTAAATTCCGGAATGCGGAAAATATTCATTCGATCCGTAAACAGCATTCTTTCTTTGTGAAACTCGTTAAAACTTTGCACAGAAATTACTAATACGATGATTGTGATTACCATTTCAAATTGGCGTGTCAACGATTTCAAAATACAATCTCACGGAATAAACAAACATTGACATTTTCGATCGTCGAGCAAGATCTCGTATCTAACAATTTTTCGTGCGTTTTATATATTTCGTTTTATACTTCGAACCACGCGCGGATCACAGTTTGATCTTTGAAACGTAATCTTTATTCAAAGTTAGAAACGTAATCGGATGTTATTAAATTGATCTACAACTTACTGACGCCAGTAAACATGTTATAAATGATCTATAAGGAATTTATTGCGCAAAATATCATCTTCAGAGTTGAAACCCGGATCTTCTACTTTCCGAAATAATATCTTTATTATTATAGATATAAGATTCCGCTAGACAATCTCGAAAATGCCAATAAGTATTTATTTATATTGTAAACACGTATCGTCGCTATTTATTTATTAAAAATGCATTTTGTTTTTACAGAATTGACAATATAATCACAATATTAGTAGAACAAAAATATTTGTTGTAACTTTATAAACATTCGACAATTAAAATTGATGTTAAAACTAGCAAAAATTACAAAAAATCAAATGTTATACATTATCTGTATTAGCAACTATGTTACTTAATTTTTGTAATAGGATAATTATCAGAGAAAATTTATTTATGAAAATAATTTCAAATTATGAAAAGTTAACAGGAAGAATTATAAAAAACTACAATTGCATATAAAATCTTTTGTGATGCAATTGCAGCATAATTGACGTAATATTTTTTTCTCATCGATATTAAATTGCATTTTTTTATAAATATTATGATTTGTTGCTTTTTATTGCTGTTATTAGAAATATCTTTATTAAAAAATATATATATATTTATAATTATGAATAATAATTATTAAATATCTATATATTTACAAACAGCTTATATATTAATAAATATCAAGCTCTCTTTATTTTAGAATCAATATTCAGAGAATGTTATGTTAATAACAAATACGCGAGTACTTTTTCCTTCTTTTATTTCAGAATGTTCGAAAGGATCGATCATTCTATTTCGTATTTACACAATTCATGACAAAAAGGTTTATTCGGTCGGTTTTGCAACAAATCATTCATGCGAATCGATATAATGATATATATTACGTAAGATCGTATCGTTCGACCATTCGGAAGCAATTTTTTTGCAGACATGATTCCTCTCAGAGACACGTTCAAACATTCCTGTACTATCTTTTGCAAATTATGGATTATATAAGTACTCATATTAGTTACAAATGTGTGTCAAAAATATTTTACAATTCTCATACATTATGATCGTGAACGATTTGCTTGTTTAATTGAATTCTAATTTTTTTTATTTTATTCAGAGAGATTAAAAAATATTTTTCGAATCATCTTAATAAGAAGAATTACTCATCGGGAAAAAAAACAGGAACTAACTTTATGTTTTTTCAAAGAAATGTATATAGGAATGCGCTACTGTCTCACAGCTAATTATTTCGCACAAATATCAGAGGAATTGTTACCCGTGTGTACTTAACCTATTAAATCAATTATATCGAGTTTAGATATCCCGCACATGTTATTCACATACTGCGCGATCACGAATTTAATTACGATTGATAACGATTATCGAGCAATAGCTCCGGACAGGAGAGGCCATCGCGAGCCAACAAAAAGCGAACGACGAGGATGGGATTCGAACCCACGCGTGCAGAGCACATTGGATTAGCAGTCCAACGCCTTAACCACTCGGCCACCTCGTCTGGTCCCAAAAGGAAGTGCGTTTGCAAAAGCAATTCGTCCGTTATAATAGATGAATCATCCGTCACCGAAATTATATATGTCCTAAATAGTGAATAAAGTTTTCACAATAATTTCTTCCGCGAGTCTAGAAATACAAAAAATTCGATTTATCTATAAAATATTTATTAAACAACTTAATTTTATATATAAAAAAATTTACACTATGAATTATTAATTATATACATAATAATAGAAGCAGAAGGATATATATATTTATTACATTATATAAAAATATTTTTTTGTATTTATTATATATGTTATAATATATAAAAAAATTTAGGTATTGTATATTATATATATTATATATTATATATATATATATGTATATATATATATATATATATATATATAATGTAATATTTCTTTACAAATTCTTTAATGAGTCTTTGATTAGTTTCAATTTTTTTTTAACAAAAATTTTGATAGAAATCATTACTTATCTCTTATTAATATTTAATATTACATCTTTATAGATACAGTCAATTTAATATTTTGTCAAAACAAAATTTATAATAATTGAATTTAAGTGAAGAGTACAATTTGATTAATTGTTTATTTCTTTTAAATATAGTTTTGTAAAAACTTTCTATTAGTTTTAAATTAAAAAAAAAAGTATCTTGATATTTTTATATAAAAAGATCAATTTAAATTTGGCTAAAAGTCTGCAGCTTAAGAAAATATGTTATGTAAACGAGAGACATCTTATATACTTTCGCCTTTATAGTTTATTTTTGCATTTTCTATATTTAGTCATGCGAATTATCTTAGCTTTGATCATTCGTTTCATGAATGATCGAATTTTGCACGGGGAACTTCATCGTAGCGACCTCGGAACTTACGCAATCGTGTACAACGTGAGATTTGCCGGAATACTGCGAGATCCAATTGTCTCGCTCCAGCGATCACAAATAATTGGTACGATCGGACCAATTCCAACAATTCTAGGAACGTCTTAAATCAATCGCTATACTTGTTGCTTCTGATTAGAAGACGTCTAATGTAATTCTTCTTCATTCTTTCATAATTATTGCAAAAAAAGGATTTGCTAAAAGATTGGCTTTCTTATATCAAATAAAAAAATGAATTGGTTTCTTCTATAAAAGGATATTGCTCTAGAACTGAGAATGATGAATACAATTAAGAAATCCAATCTATATTTCAGTTAAGATATTTTCTGTAAAGTTAAAAAGAGAGCTGGAGTATATTAAAATGTCGAAAAATTTTCTACTTTTAGAAAATTTTTCCTTAGATTGGATAATTATCGATAATTGCGTTATGAATATCTAAAATCGTTTACATTATCGAATGAATTCAAGATGATATGTAAGATATAAACTCAATATTGTAAACATACGTGTACATCAATATCAATATTTCGGACAAGATAATCTGCCAGATATAAAAACGACAAATCATTTTGTCATATACTTGCGAGTCACGATATGCGGTTAGCCAAGCGGGTCGCGGAAAATACGGATGTGCTGAAAAGCCAGAATTACGCAACCTCATCGACGATTCAGAAAAGGTAGGAGGAAGAAGCATCAGGAATTCGAGCGAGAACAGAAAGGCCGCGAGACGCGCTGTCGTTTCTCGTGGAATGTGCCACCGATCGAAGATTAAGAAGCTAAGAATTTTCGCCGTTCTCGCAATGTACACGTGTCGCTCGAGCTTACTTTACACGATGTTTCTCCTTTGCGATACTATTTTACATAACAATATGCATGTAGCATTAACGTATTCATTTAAAAATGGGACAAAAATTTTCGGTATCCATAAAATTATTTTTTCAGATACGTTTCAAGCTCATTTATATAATTAACAGTTTATAAAAACGGCATTATGTAAACTATACTTTAATAGCCGAGGCAAGATATATAATTTAAAAGAAATAAGTTCACGTTTTAAATTGCTTTCTAGTCAAACACGACGTCTTTCACCGTTATATGAATTTCCGACGTTATATGAAATTTTTATTTTTGCAGAATAAGATAAGTGTAATATATAAGACGAACTGAAACGTAGATATAACAGTTTTTCTGAACTAGAATATATATATATATATATATATATATATATATATACACATAAGTAATTATTATTATTAACAATTTTTATTACTAAAACAAGTTAGTAATAATATGCTCATAATTCATAAATAAAAAATTATCATGCTTTAAGTCTTTGTGGATTGTTTTCTATAAAAACATTTTTAATTGTTAAGTCATCAAAATTATTGAAATTGTGCTACAAAGTTTCGTCTTGGAATGGAGTATTTCAATGGCTATCAAATATTTGGGATCGATAATTCGATCAATTAAAAAAATAATCGTACAAGCTGGCGTACGACATAGAAAAAGAGTGAGACAAAGAACAGAAATTTTCCGCTACCTCATGCAACTTCGAAGTAATCGATAAAATCGAACGACAGCCGCCAGAGTTACACGTCAAATGGCACGCGATTAATGTAATACGATTCATGTAATGCAATCGAGTTGTATGTATTTACATACGTTCGCGATAATGCCTCTCATGACGAGATTCAATTATGCGGATTGTTCGTAAGAATGAACAGCACGCACACTTCTTGACGCACATCTCTTGTTCTCAACGCGCAGATGAATGTAATGAAAGATGTCACGATACTATTTCTTTTTTCAGCTAAGAAAAGAGATTAATTCGAATCTACATTATTTTTCTCATCAATTATCGTGGAGCAACAGATAGAAATTAAACTTGTCATTTAGAGACAAGGAAACAAAACTGGCTTTTTTAGTTATACTTTAATTAAATAAAAATTAAATTTTTATAATTTTTATTAGAACTTAATTAAAAATATTATTATGAATTCATTGATGTCAAGATAGTTTGTAAAGATGTCTTCTACTATATAAAGATAAAACATATCTTATGCTTAATTAAAAAAAATATGTCTAATATCTTTACTTTTCTGTAAATGTTCCATAAACGAAAAGAAAAATAAGCAAACGATATTATTATTGATAAAAGTTTAATTGTCGATTGATTTATTTCTTTTTTACTTGCTACGTTTTTCAAATTGTAATTCAAAAAATGGATTACATTTTAGTCAGGATCTACATTTTACATCGAGCATAAGTTCCGACGATTACGATTAGAACTGAAGTTCTGTGCTATTAGTGCTCGCTTAATCTCTAGGAATTTTACCGGGGAAATAGCTTTAATCGCTTTAATTTAAAAGCATTAATTTAATAAAATAGCGAATCGAAGCATTTCGGTAACGGATTGACACAACTACTGTAACCGTCGTTATCGTTACTTTAAACGTCCTTCCTCAATCCGCGATGGAGATTAACGAACGAAAGAGATAATGTCTCGCGGAATGCGGCATGTAAGGCTTTATGGTAATGAGATGTGCTTGCGCACAAGCGGTGTTCCTATTGAAAATTGTGTGCTTACGCTTACGCAATCGCGCTCTACGCGAACGATGCGACGCGAATACGTACTTGTTACGATCTGATATAACCACTACTTTCCGAATTACGTTACGATAACTCGGCAAATCGCGTCTTATTCGAATCGAGTAAATCGGAATTTAATTGGGAGAAACTCCGTCTTGATTTATCAATAAATTCTGGCAAACAACTTGACAGTTTGATAATTAAATTAATTGCGATTGTTATCTTAATGTAGATAAAATATATAAAAAAGGATTTACAGACACATACGCATAATTAGAAAGTACAAAGATCTTTTATATATTTTATTTCCATATTTATAATATAAAGATAAATATCTTTATATTATATTATTTATAATACAACAATAAATATATAGATGATATTTGTAAATTTTATAAATATACTATTAAAAACATATTCATACATTTTTTAAAATTAATTCTATATATATGTATATAGAAGCTTAAGAAATAAAAATTCTGTTAAAATTTACTTGAAATTAACTGAAGAGTATGATTTTCAGTTCAGATCTGAAGTTTTTACATTGTCAACAGTTCTTATTTTTAATTATTAATTATACTTAAATATATTTAAATTGTATTAAATTGTACGTATCTTCATTTCAGAAAATCTTCATTAAAGAAAGATTGATAGAATCAATTATTTAACAATATTAAAGACAAAGTAATTGCACGCTTGTCTTTTTTACATATTTTATCTGTATGAAGATAACGGACTTAATTAATTCGATCATGATTTCGAGTTATTTTTCAGAATTTTGTCACTCAATCAAAACAAAACGTCAATTAACCTCCGATGTATCCGATTTACACAATGTGTATATTTATGTAATTATTGATTATACGTATACATAATATTATTGTACAAATTATATATGTATATATGTTATTAATATTGAAAAGAGTCAGTTAAGCTATATGATAATTATTGCTAATATTTTTTTCAAAAAAAATATTAATGTATCTATTTTTTAAATAAAAATAATATAGAATTGGAATACTCCATTTATCAGGAGACACAGTAGTGTCTCGATGTCAAGTATGATACTGAGACCGTTCCGTGGCTATAGAAATTACACTATTATAATATTGTGCAATATATTAAATTTATTAAGAGAGTGCTCTCATTATTAAGAGAATTTTCTCATATAAAACTTCGCAAATCTTTTTAAATATTTTTTGAAGTTTCTTGAAATTCTAGATCTTAGAAATGTTTCAAAATATTTTAATAATATATGTATACAAAATTAATGCAATTACAAGCACTAAGAGCTTACTTACATTTACTTGGAGACTCAAGCAAACATTGTCTGACGTAATTAGAGAGATCAGAAATAAAAGAAGAAACAAAAAATCGAAAAACACTTTTTTTCAGGTTGTATGAATAAGTATATATGGAGAAGAATGTATGTTTTTAGCTGTTAATTATTTTAATTGTTAATTGAGCTAATTACGGTAATTTAGAGTGGAAAATCTTCAAACCCATATGCAAAATTAACAGAATTTTTACAAAACTACACTTTTGTACGAACGATTTTGTTCACATCCACAGAGAGTTAAAATGTTTTTAACATTTTCATTTGTTTTTGCTTTAAATAATTATACAATACGCAATTACGTGCACCGTCGCGAAAGATTTTTGTCGCGTTTATTACGTATACCATTATAACTAGGATATTATAATAATTAACCTGCACTAATTAAAGTAGTCTGATTGTTCTTGAAACTTAAAAATAGTAAACAAAAAATTTTACAATTAGTAACGCAGAATTTATTTTTCTTAAAGAAGAAATGCCTATTATTTATTGTTTTTTATGTTATTAACCTGCATTAATTAAAGAAGTCTGAAATATATTTTTGTCGCGTTTTATTACGTATACCATTATAACTTAGATATTATTAATTAAAGAAGTCTGATTGTTCTTGAAACTTTAAACAGCAAATGAAACATCTTGCTTTTCTTTATTACTTATTTTCCTTAAGAAAAATCAGCTATTATTTATTGCTTTCAAGACGAGAACAGCCCCTTTAACTAATCTATAGAAGTACATTAATTTTAATCAATTAAATGCGTAGAAAGTTAGACATTGTGTTCACATATACGCATTCGGAATAAAGTTCTTATTGGATTAGACTTACATTATGATAATTATATTCCATTTGCGATATATGTGAGAGAGTATGCGAGTATATTATTGTAGGCATGCATGTGCGTTGTGACGTAAGAGAACGGAAGCAAGATAGCAAAGCGCAGGCAGTAAAAATCCTCTGGTCACTAGAGGAAGGCTCCGCTCCTTATCGCCAACATTGCATGCGGAGCACCAAATTATGTAATGTCGCCGTTGGTAAACAGTGATTATCACCACATTCCGGTGGAATAGTCAAAATTTCGCTGTACGCTTGCATGTGCAGGCTCCAAAGTTTTGACGAAAATTGAGAAGACGTTTTTAAATTTTTTTTTACTATCAGGAAAGCAAAAATCTCTTGTTCGCGTGTAAAAACGTAATAATATGAGTGCATCGCGAAATCCACATTTCTCTTATTGAAGAAATTTAAAAAATGATACAAAAATGTAGTACAGCGCTTGCATCATTTTGCATTTTACATTTAGGAAATATAAATAATTTATAAATGTAAGAGGAATAAAAAACGTACACATTACTCATTCCCGAGATGCGAATTAATGGAAAACCCATTTCCACGATAATGTCAAAATGTCATGTAACACGTCAAATTAATTCTGCCCAACTTTATAATAACATTACACATCAAGTTATGAAACAGTTTTTGTGTTTTAGAACTTACATTTATTTTAATATCTATACATTTGTATGTTACGAAAAAGAGATCTGTAATTAATATATTCCTGTCGACACGAGAACGTTTAGCACGCAGCACGTGATAACGATAATTCTAAACATCGTTATTAAATTGACATAATTGACGTCGTTATCGATTCGCATTTTACCTTGTTGCGGTTCTCCCTACGATTGTGATTTAAGCACATCGTGCACTTCGTAAACACGTTTATCGGTTTGTGAGATAGGTCGGATTGATAAAGCATTATGCACGGATTGTGTGCGTCTATTAAAATGCAAATGTATGTTACACGCCGCCTCGTTTCATCAATTATTATATTTTCCATTCAAGTAGATTTCCACCGTGTATTTTTGATTTCAGAATCCTCGTACTACATCGCGCGGACATTTATTAATCGTAAGAACGTTACAAATTCTCGATATAATTATCGCTTGCAAGTGCTTACTTCGTTGCGCTTTATTTTTAGTTATTCGATCGAAAAGAAATTTTTACGAACGCATTCTTTCTTGCACCGGTACTCTAAATCGCTCCTGTAAGCACGTTACGATTTTACACTTTCCATCTGCCGACCTTCTTTATTTCCCCTTTTCTTTCCATACTGTAGCATAAACACGAACTATTCTACCGCACGCGCACGAATGCAACGTCACATAATCAGACATATCGGATATATCACGGCCAACGGTGTGTGTCATTATTTCGAATCAACCGTCATAAGACACGAACGTCGCGCTACGCGACGATACCTGGCGAGCATCGTGATCATTTGCGTATATACATATAAATGTACTCAACAACAATCATCAGATATAAATATTTGTTTTGTGGCTGTTATTTCTAATTTATCATGTCTAAAGATTGTATGTACATACGTTTCACGCAGAGAGCTCGTTCTCGTCCCCGAGATGCTCTTTCCACAGCGAGCATGACAACGCTGCCGTTTACAGATATCTTCCCAAATAACAGACTGACATCAAAAGACTGGCATTTACTTTGGATCTATTGTGTTTGGAAAGCGAACAGTTATTACATTATTTCATTTTTATCATTTAAGTGAACACAAGACAAGGAAGGAATGTCACAAGTGCCGATAGCGCCCTACAGGAATGCAGCCCTAAACGTTATTAGGTATGTCATCATCTTTAACATCGCTATTTGTTATAATTTATATATAAGAGAAATCCATTAAAAAATGTTACTCTTGAAAAAATTTTTCTTTCGTTTTCTTAAAAGTATTATGCAATGAATTTTTTTTTATTTATAATCTTTTTCTTTTGAAAAATATTCATCTCTGAATACACGTCTCTTCCGCGTCTGTTTCAAACCATATCGAGAGATCATATCAATGTCACGACCGATATTAAGTCGCGCGCAGATAGATTCCACTGTGTCAGATATTCAATAATCAACTGATTAGAATATTTTTTATTTTGGGCATGAATTATTTATCGAGCGGAATTATTGAGCAAGTCAGAATAATTCGAATGTTAATTGTAATTATCGAGCAATCGCAGCTTTTAGCCCCGAGGATCTGCCAAGCCGTTTCTTATTAGCATCGCAAATACGTCTGTATGGTCAGGATGCTTGCGTCCAGGGGAAGAACCCAGAAAAAAACCAGGCCGCGCCGCAGGAAACATCGATATCCGGAGGCGAGAGGTCGCGGGCGCGGGTGGACGCGGTGAGAACGCGTGGCGGCGATCCGCCGCCGCCCGGTCGCGGTGCCGGGGTAATATGCGGCGGTACCGGCGGTACATGGCGCAAAAGTAAATTCGCGGCCGACGGAGCAGTTCGCGGCGAGCAGGTGAGCGAGCGAACGACCCGATCGGCTAGGCTGCCCGACGAGAGTCGGTGACTCCCGTGCGACGCGCGGACGCGGATCGTACTCCTGATCCCGCGCGGGCCTGTTTCGGCGTAGAGTGGATCCGCAGTCGCGCGCGAGAGAGCGTTTCGGCGGCAGCTAGCCAGGCCGACAAGAGTGTTAGCGGAAGGGAACACCGGCGAGAGAAGAGAAGAGACGAGGAAGAGAAGAGCGTCGTAAACACACGCGCGCGTCGTCGTCGCGCGTTCGGCGATGCGCTGCGCCGTGCCGGACCTCGCGCTCCCGCCGAGTCTACGACGATGAACGCAAAACGTCGAGGAGCCGAGCCCGGTCACCGCGCGTGATACCAGCACTTCTCGGACGCAATTCTCTGCAGGGGGTGAGTACTCGTCGTGATCGGGATAAGTACAGAGGGATGATGTACGAGATACGTACACGGAAAGAATATGATTTTGCTGGAAGGTCTAAAAACTTTGCTGCATAGATCTGAAAATAATTTTACTGAATTTATCAAAATAATTTTATTGGAAACTACAAAATGATGAGCATTACTGTAAAATGTTTTGATATTTTAAATAATAATTTGATAATCGATTTGAATTTCTTACAAAATTATTTAGTGATAACTCAACAAAATTTATTTTGCGAAATTTTTAAATCTTCCGGCAAAATCGTTCTTTCCGTGCAATTAAAATAAATTAAAAATCGCTGGCGTACAATATCAGAGAGGTGAGCGTCAATCTTGGCGTTTTAACAGGGCGGCAATGAATTTGAAATAACGTGAAACATAATGCGCACAATAAGGATAATTTTGTTTAACTTTGTTTAATGGGAGCGCGGTCGGAGGTATTTGAGCGGTTCATTTAACAGCCTTTACGTACATCAGGAGCGTTTTGGCGCAGTTCGTTGAATATTAATTGACAACGGAAACGCACGGATATACCTACCGGAAAGTCCGGTGGACCACTTTGCGGCGTCTGTTCCCTCGTGAAAAGAGAGAAAGAGAAAAATATCGTTCGCATATGTTTTACGCATCATTATGCTTATGCAAACTTGCGCGGCAGATGACCGATCGCTGAAATCGCGCCAGAGAAAGCATCAGCCGCCTTTTATGTAGGATTATAGGCCTTCTAATAGACTTTCGCACGCGCTCGCTCACGTGCGGCAACCGCGGACAAGTGAAATGAGCGAGCCGCGTGATTGCACCGCGCGGCATTTCACGCACGAAGGGACCGCAAGTCTTATAGTAAAATGGGTAAATCGTGCACGCGCGTTTGATATCCGTTCGACACGCGTCTTTTCTTTCTTTTCAAGAAAGAGTCGAAGTATCCATCCGGTGCTTTTGACGCGAGCGTCAAAATATACCGTTCTTAAATTATCTGGGGATAAAGGGTAGAAAACGAATTTTATTGATTTTACATTAAAAATTTTTTTTTATATCTTTCTGTATTCTTCTGTGAAAGAAGTTTTGAAATCCTTGCAGCTACTTCACATTAATTCACGAATTGCTTAAAATACGTGGAAATGAGGTCTATTGTATTTAATCGCTGCTGCATTTTGATCCTTCACACGCATTGCATTTTCCTCGAGAGATTAAATCAAAATCGTAGAATTCCCCTTTGGAAGTTTCGTAAACGTCGTTATTAGTCGGTCTCCCGTTTGCGAGCGGGGAAACCTTGACCAAAGCGATATTTTTTTCAGTTACGGTGTCTGACGATATCAAAAGTATAAAAAACCGCTGATAGACCTCCGATACACTTCCTCGTGCTGCAATGCTCAGC
The DNA here is from genome assembly GCF_000956235.1 of Wasmannia auropunctata. Taxonomy (NCBI): domain Eukaryota; kingdom Metazoa; phylum Arthropoda; class Insecta; order Hymenoptera; family Formicidae; genus Wasmannia; species Wasmannia auropunctata. The sequence goes on from NW_012027843.1 coordinate 133,100, forward strand.
AAATTTGCACTAATCCCTGATTATAATCATATTTCTCAATCCATCATTCTCCAAAATAATTCCAAATAACGTAAATTACATAGACACTTACGAAACAAGACTTGAGACCATAGAGAATGTGTGTAAAAAAATTTGGAACGTCCCAAAGGTTTCTCTCAAAGACGTTCCAAATTTTTTGAAGTTTCTAAAGTACGTTTAGAAAATGTAAATTTTTTAGATAGTTCTGTGAATTCCTGAAAAGAACATCTAAAAGTCGTCTTGAATTTTTTCCGATGCACTATATACATAGAGTGTTTAACTTTTCCTTCTTTTTAACGGTGGAATATGAGATGAATGTAGAATCAATTTTTTCTTAGCAAAAATGTGAAGATCAACGTTATTTACAGAAATTTTTCAATTTCTACCGTTTATATATCTTTGTAGACTCTACAAATTAAAATAATAATTCTATTTGACTCCCTGAGTTTAGTTACGGAAAAATCGTCTTTCTCGTTCGCTTATACTTAAGAATTATTAATATCTCAACAGTTCCGCTAAAAAAGTGCATACATACACATATCTTTATGTTATATATTAATTATATTCTTTATCTTCTAAGTTGTCTATATGAATGTTATTTTATTCATAGGAAATAATTGGTTATCAGTTCTGGAAAAATCAATTTGCGATCTCTGCGGTCGGAAATCAACATGTGTTATGCGCGAATAATCTCTTCTCATGAAGCTTCCAATAAATAATATCTCAAATTGCAGTTAATCGTATCGGGGAATCGCATTAGCGCGAATGAGGAAGTGTCGCTTGTTTTATAGTTAGTTAGACATTAACGATGGTAATTTAGCGTTTTGGATAGCGTCAGTAAATAGCTCGGCTATTCTTCTCGGGCTTAAACTCGAAATTACGCTCGTCTGCCTGCCACAAAGGCGCTCAAGGATTCTCGGGTGAACCACTCATTTCCTCGACTAATGCGAGGCAGTGATTCATCGACGATCCATTTAAAAACACGGACGGCTATTCGCCGCGACATTCTTTCGTCACGTGCAGAACGCTCGAGCAATGAATCGGAATTAATTCCTCGCGAGAAGTAAGAGCGGCCCAGTGTAATAAAAACTTCCATTCTTTTCTGTGATGCATCTTTCGCGTTAAAAAATTTGTTAGAAGCTTTCTCAACCCGACGAAGTTGTACCCGAGGTATAAGAAAAGAAAAAAAATAGAAAGCGATTCAATTTTTAGACAAATTATTCATTGTGATTGCAATTTAGATTATACACAATTGCAATTTAGAAATTACGATGAAAATATTATTACATCATGTAACTTACATCATGTATCTCTTTTTTAGATTTCAAACACATATTTTATATTTCATATGCACGTAACACTGCGGTTTGAAAATCGTAAGAGGATAAAAGATTATCCGAGAGAAGCATATAAAGATTAAATAAATTAAGACCGTAATTTTTCACTTATATAATGTAATTCTATAGCTATTTAAAAACTATATAATGCTAATATTTAATATTAAATGATTGATGCAGGTATATTACATATATTATCAACAAAATAATAGTGCAAAATTTGTTTAGACGCGTGATTAATTATAATTTATTACTACACGAGACTTACAATAAGTATCACGTTTTGATTGTTTAATTTGTACGCTTCAATCAAATTTAAGAAAAGTAAATTTTTAAATAGTACACATATCGATCTTCTGCGCTATTAATTTTCATAACTCAGCTCTAATACTGATTACTATAATGTTCAACTAATCTTGTTCAGTTTGTTACGTGTAAGTGCTGTTTAAGACTTTATAAATCATTATAAAGTAAAATGAGATACAAGTAATCGAAGAAAACAGATCATTATTATATACAATAAGTGTTTGACTTTGGAATCTAAGTCTACCGGCCGGTACCATTCTAGACGGAAAACGCTCAACAGCGAGTAAAAAGATATCCTTTACACTGTTATGTTTTGATCAAATACTTTCATAACTGATTTTATGTTTTGATCAAATACTTTCATAACTGATTTACAAATCGCAGGATATTAAAATCTGGATGATTAAGCGTTAAGAGAATATGTTAGACAACGAACAGATATGTATATTACTATTAATTTTTCATTTACGTACATGTATCATGTACGTTCATACGCGACAAATTTGATCGTAACGAGGTTATTGGTCAATGATGATCATTATTTCATCGTCATTAGCATTAGGCTTTCATGTTGGCATTAATAACCGTGTCCATAATTCTATTAATAATACAATAAAGTATAGCCAACTAAGCCAAGTTAACAGTACCTAAAATTAATTTGACAGATTAATTTAAAATACTTTGATCCTATTATTGCCTATTATGCCTTTCTATTAATAATATGATAATAAGATTTATTATTATAATATCCGGAAACTGTTGAATTATTTGAACAACATTTGTATCTTTTTTTATATAAAAGATATTTGGGAGATATTACATTTTATAATTTTAAGATCTGTAATAAACTCTTTGTAATAAACTATCAGATTAGTCGGCGAAAAGTTTTATAAAAACTTGATAATTACAATAAAATTTGTAATGTTTGAGAGTATGAAATCAATCAGCCAAATGAGCAATATCGAATGTTAACATAATTTCATTTTTACAATTCCAAGAAAACCATAAAATGTCTGACTGTACCGTTTGAGAATGTAATAATATTTTTCTATCAAATTTATTTATTTAATATTATATTAGATTATATAAGCGAAAAAAAGAAAAGCAAAAAACAAAGAAAATTCAAGGAAAAATTCGAATTGAGTCGGAAGCTGAAATCAACAGTAGAAGCAATTAAATGTAAATGTAATCGAATTTGAATGTAACCCAACCGCAGACATGTCATCGTTATTTATAATGACCGTGCAAAGTGTACACATAAATAAAATTTACATATGTTGATACACATTCTATTATTAATTCACGTTCGCTGAGAAAAAAATTGTTACGTATAACACATGAGAATTGCCATTGTGATAATTCCGATGTCAATTAAAATCTTGTCGAGAAGTCCATTCCATCGGAAATGCAAAGTTTGTCCCTTTTTTGAATTATTTCATTTATCACCGTATCTTTACATTGTTTCACGTGTCACCGTTGTTGAAATCTCCGCAAACAAATTAGCTGCAATTGTACTTATCTTTTTTTAACAAACGACATATCTCTACCGATCTCGCTTGATATTTACATAATATCGCATTATCTAATACGATAGATAGGCAATAATGAGACCGGCGTTTATCCGGCTCGACGAAGGCATGGCTAATCGGAGTATTTTTTAGTACGAAATTGGTTACGTAAAACGTCTCGCCACAAGTCTCCGAGATTCCACTCCGCATGCGAGTGTTTCCGCATGCGGACGGACAGGTGATATTCCACACGATATTGCATCTCCCGGATTATTCCGAGAAACATTACGTTATTGCTATCCGTACGCGAAACTGCACCGGATGATATTATATTATACACGCGTAATTCGAATAATTTTTCAACGCGCGCGCGCGCGCGTGCTTTTGACAATGGATTGTATCATCAAACACTACATAGTTTCCGGTTGTCGCCGCGCTTCTGCCTCTCATAATGAGCCCGACGCTCGAACGAGCAGCGAGACGCGAAATAGCTTCGATTTATTCCGCGACAACTTTTGTTGAGTAAATCGACTGTATAATTATCTGTGCATTTACAAGTCGACATTATTGACTGTAATAATTATCTACGATAAAATGTTAGAATTCTATCAGATGTTACTTTATCAGGGTATTCTGTCAGGTGGAGGCAAGATTACGCCTGCAAGCGGAATTTTGTCGTAAAATTGTATTCGGCGACGATGAGGATTTATCACGATTACCGTTTATCTCGATAGTCCGCGACATTCATTGAGGCTTTTCCTTAATATAAACGATAAATCGCGTGTCACGCATAGCCGCGTGTACACGTGTTTTTACAGTTTGTTTGGAATGACCTGAGCGTGACGATAAGCTTTTAATCGTCGTAATTACGTCGTCGATACGAAACACCGAAAACACGAATACACGTTGCTTAATTACAGACTATTTGCAACGTTTTCAAAGTACACGCCGATTATCTAGTGGTCGATAACTGCTGGGAAACGGTCATTGGATGAAAGCGGTATGCTTTTAAAGCGTTGTTAATTTTTCGTAACGTTTCATTCCTTCACATTTCCTTTGTTTTCGTTGCAAGCTCTGGCGCACGTACTTTATTGAATTATATATCTACGCATTAATCTAAAGTTATATAAAGTTATTTAATAGATTTCTGTAAGTATGCTCCGCAATGATTATCTTATTTGCAACAATGTTCTTTTTAACGACAATTGTTTCTCAACTCGCGGCGCACGTATTCGCCGTTAGAGCAAATTACCCCATTACTTTGCGAGTTTTCGCAAAGCTGTTTGCGAAATTTCGTCAATTCGCCGCATTCGCCATTTGTCATCGTCACTTTTTTGCCGGTTATTTGAGAAATCTACGTTTTAAACAATTGCAAAAACAACATGAATGATCCATTCACCTGATTGAGAGGGAAAAACGCGTTGTGTATAAAATTTTCAGATCGCTATTCTTCGCTCTTTGCAATTACTAAGAGTCTCAATAATAAATAATCCGCTGCATTTCCCAATTCACGATTTTCTAATCACTCCGTTACATTGACTGAAGCAATCTCTCGCAAGCTCTCTTTATTTATCATTAAAATTGTATATTATATCCTAAATTAAGAAATATTTATTAATATAATAAAACAAAACAACATGACTATACGTATAAATATTTGTTTAAAAAATTAGTTTTAATTAATTACCTTCATTTAATAATTAAATTTAATAAAATTTAAATAATTTAAAAAAATTTGAAATAATTTAATTACGTGATATTATAGTGAATGTATAGAATTAAAAGGAATCGTGAATGCATCGTGCGAAATACTTGGCTTCACTTCTTCGCCTAAAAGCTTCGCAGTAGCAAGGAAATCCTGCCGTTTATTGTTAGATAAATCATTCTAGCAGGAAACGGTTTAAGTGAGAGGGCACCTGATGTACGTAAGATTAAAGATACATGAATAGATAATCGCAAGGATTATCAGCGAGCGCGAGAGATCTAAGCATAAAGGCGACAGGTGAAAAATTAACGGGATCGTTACGCAGAATATAAATCAATCCGTTCATTTTTTCCTACTTCAGGGTCGCTGTGCGAACGAGCACCCGACAGGATGGAGTCCACCTGAGGAGAAGGCTCTTACATATCGGTCCGCGCGTTTATATATTCGTTCACGCGTTCCGTCCGAATTGTCCGCACTTCGTCTGCTCCTCTCGTCGATCCCCGAGAGACCGCGCCATGTCCAAGTACAACGTCAACGAGGAGCACGACATGGAGAACCGCAGGGAGGTCACGCTGACCGGTTTCAGCAGCAACGCGCTCGACGACGTTCTTCGCAGCAACAACAATGAGCCGAATGCGCTGAACAGCAATCCCAGCAGCGCTCACGCCATCACCAAAGACGCGAAGATTGTCAATCTCGAGGGTGAGTCGCTGTCGCTTCGTATATATTATTGCTTCCTTAATTAGGGATTCTTTAATTAGGGTAGTTGCGCGTAGAAAAAAAAATTGACTTTAAAATATCTTTTTGATTCTGAAAAAAATATTGCACCTTAGAGGAACATTAAAAATAAAATTCCACGTTGAGATGTTGAATTGAAAAAAAAAAGATGACCCATCTCTCTGTATTTTCAGAAAAGACACTAAACGGAAACGGTTTTTTCGCGGCAGCAAATCGCGCGTATGCGAACCCATCGATGACTCGCACGAAAAATATCGTCGGTGTCGTGCGGTGCAAAAGTGGGTGAGAAAATAATTGGCCTGTGATTCAACACACCACGCGATATTAACCGCGTCGCGCGCGCGCCGCGGAGATGCAGGACGGCGCGGCAACATCGAACAAAAATTCGCAAAAATATGTCCCTGCACCGTACACCGACCTTCACTTTCACGGTTGAACAGTCGTTCTTTTTTTCTTTATAGCGTTTTATAGTACTCGCAATCTCGGCGAAAAATTGTTTCAAGGCACGTTGCCTTAATTCGTTCGCATCGCGCTTGTGCATTTATGCACGCATTTAATGTCCGGCGATTCTCCCGTTCATCATTTCTTTTTCTCACAAAATAAACACAACGTCTCATTTCTATTTTTATGGAAATGACAGAAATATATGGCGTGAACTACTATTACAAATTCTTCTTGCTGCACAGAAGCCGAATGCAGTTGCGACAATAGTTGCAGTTTGTGAAACACTCAAACCTAGTTAATTTATAATAACGAAACTACTGGATACATAAAGAAATTTAGCATTGTTTAAGGATCTATTCAAGTACACCGTTTGCACGTCACTTTATTTGCTGTCGCTTGTAGTTTCGGTGTCGGCAATGATTAATGCGCAAAAAGACAAATAACGATATTCCGAAACACAATAACTGTTTTGCAAGGAGTAACGTTTCGCATTGCAGAAACGGTATAGGTCTCTGCAAATGCAACAATCGACGCTGTTACATCAACTTCTTTTTTTTTTGTCTTAATCAAAGCTTATTTCGATCGACGCACAAAAAGCCTTTTTGCGTCTACGACATCTCGGCTGCAAGCGTATCGCAGCTCTAAATAAGCCATTATCTCTCTGTTCTCCTCTCTCTCTCGTATAGATCGCTATCAATGTCCGTCGATTCACCTAGCAAATACCTCGCCCATGCGATCGTTCAAAATGATATTCAAGTTGCAGAAAAATAATACACTGATATTATTTGCAGACAGTTGAAAGTGCGAATGCAAAACGACGCTCGTGCATTTTCTAACAGTCTCACAGTAACGAAGTAGATAATAATAATAATAATAATAAAAATAATAGACTTTAGTAGTATTTAATAATAAATTTTAAATTAAATTTAAATACGCGAAAATAAAATACGGCTACAAAATTTGATTTGATTGCTACGCTTCAGTTAATGATAATAAGCAGAGTCCATGTGTAGCTAATGAGATGCGGCCTCATCGAATATACAACGAGCTGCAATTGAGTTGCACGATCCGTCGTTCGATCAATTTTAATTTTGATTAAAAGGCTAAGCGTTAATTAATTATTGTAATGACATAATGCACTGCTGCGGGGACGCTCTTTGTAGATTTACCCTGTCCCGCTCAATTAGATTTACAATTTGCGCGATACTTTTTGTTAATTGAAAATTAAATGTGCCGCTTATGTCGCGAAGTAGAATCGCACGACGGATGATTGATCATAAGATGTTACTCTTTCTCGTGTTGGAAATGGAAATGTGAGATTCGCGGAAATTTGCGTCTCGTTCAGATAATAATATAGAAGCAGGCGTCATAAACTCTTAATATCCTTGAAGTTCATGCGTCATAATCCTCGAAGATGCGACGCAATTTAAATATACAGTTCGTTTCGTATCCTGATTATAAAATCGTATCAATTATGTCTACTTTATTCAGTTACAGTTCGTGCTGCTGTGTCTAATTACGGATTCTACTTATAGCTCTATTGAGAAAAATATTTGAAATGTAAAAGATATTGCATTTATAAGATCTACATAAACTTAAATGACTTAAACGGAAGTTAATTAAATAATTTTCTTAAACATTTTTAAATGATAATTTTATTCTTTTTAATGGATATATCTGTTTTTTTACAGTTTTGTAAGGTACTTTATAGAATGAAAACATTTTAAAAGAAAAATAATTTAAAATTTTCGTTTATATATAAATTTACTGTAATATACTTTTTAATATAAATTATATATGAATTATTATAGATTCTTAAACAAAATAACTTTTAGTCGAAAAAAATTTTTAATTCCATTATTTTGAAAAATAACTTAGTATATACACTTAATCAAAGGGCACCTTGTATCATGCGCAAAAAATAATTTGTCTTGTCATGTTTATACATTTGAGTATTTTTCCTTTTCTTCTGCTAAAATTAAGAACACGAATAATTTTACAAAGCGACACTGATGAGCGCAAAAAAATAAATTATCGCTAATGCGTATGTAATGATAGTATATAACATGATGCAAAGTATTATTACGTTTTGTAATGGAATTGCTTCTTTTCGTGTGAAATATGACGCTTCTTAATTTGTCACCTCGTGAGTGACTTTGAAATGTTGACTCTTCGTGCGCGAATATCTCATCCGTATCGCATTTTTCAAACGTCACGAGATCTCAATAAGTTTTGTCAGCTCATAAATATTTGAGCTATAAAGATGATATTTGTGTAACTATTATTTATTACATATTATAATTTTGAGTGAAACGTATAAACTGTGTTCAATTTTTAATACAACAAACTTCTCCAAATACTCGTATAAATGGCCAAACTTGTTTGATTTTATGTGAATATTTATTTATTATTATCAGAATTGGATAAGTTATTTTTTTTAAATTAAATTAAGCTGAAGTTAATGACATATAAAGTTAATTTAGTTACATGAACGAAAAACTTACTCATTTAAAGTTATGTTAAGATTAAATTAATTGAAGTTATAAAACAAAAATTAATTTTGAAAAGCATTATTAAGATTAAATTAGAATGTCGTAATTGTTTTTAAAATTACTTTACTCTAAATAAAACAATTATAACATCATTAAATTAATTTAATATTTTATTTGTAAATTAAGTTTATGTAAAATAATAAAGAAATATTTTTTAGCATGTATTTTTTTTTATTTTACAATTTACATAGTAGTATTTTTTAAATCATCTGATGCATTATAAAAAAGTCTCGTGGCGCAGACAGATCAATTCGCAACATCGATTGCGTCTCGCGTCTACGTATCTCGCGACAATGTTAATTAAAAGTATCGATGTTATGATTAGCTACTTTGATGATTCTAACTACTTTTAAAAAAATGTTTAATTCAGAAAAAAGTTAATAAATTCAAGTTTAAAAATTCAAGTTTAAATAACTAAAGTTAAAAGTTACCTCATTTAAAATTAAGTTAAGTTAAAAGTCATTAAATTTTTAACTTTTTAATATAAAAGTCGAGATTGTGAAAAGTTCAATGAGAAAAAACGTCAAATACGGTTGTGAAGCGGATGCTAAATAATAATAATTTTTGCGTGAATCTTACAATTTCATTTTTTATTTAACTTTTAACTTGTTAACTAGTTGATATCCAACTCTGATTATTACATTAACAAACTTGACTTTTCCATTTGCAGTTCCACAAGATTCTGGCACGAGTGGTCTATGTACATCCGGAAGAAGATGGTTCTATCGACGGGTTAGAAGGTCTTGCAGGAAGAAGCTGCTATTCAAGAGAATACCGATCTTAACGTGGCTGCCGAATTACCGGAAGGAATACGTGGTGAGCGATCTAGTAGCTGGTATCACCGTAGGCCTCACCGTCATACCGCAAGCCATAGCATACGCTAACGTCGCGGGATTACCGTTACAGGTAAGTACCTATCAAAAGAATTTTAAATCAAAGAAATATTTAAAAAATATTTTACAATGTGGTTGTTATTCCTACAAAAGTGATAATGTCAGAAAATTAAATTAGACCTAAGACTTACAATTAGTTAAAATATCATTAAAAAATTTAATTTTTTAATTATTTTGTTTCAATATTAAAAATAAACGTTCAATAAAGTACAATGTAATCGTTTATTGTACTTAAATTTTACGTATGTGTATGTGTGTAGAAATCTTTGCCTTCGAAAGAAATTTCAAACCATAAGATATTATATATCATTCCTACATATACTATACATCTATAGTAAAACTGAAATTGTTAATTAAAAATAAAAAGAAACGTTTAATAGAAAAAAACTGACTGGCGTCATTCAAAAATAATATCTTGATAAAAAAATATATTATTAACTATAATAAAATATTATTAATCGAAATTAATTACTGGTGTAAAACTGAAGTGTGAGAAATGTGTTTCTTAACAAAAACTGCTGCATCAAAATATTCATCAATTTAGATGCATCATTAACCTTGAGTGCCATGCAATGCTCATGAATAAGCATATTTAAAATCGGCGGCGCTTAGCAAAGAAAATTAGTTATTATGTCGATCTCTTTTTTTTTATCTACTTTTTCAGAAGGACAACGCCATTTTCAGATTTCTGAAACTAGACAAACATTAACCAAATCTGTTGTTTATTTATATATACAAGAAACTGGTCCATATATTGAACTGGTCATATACTGGATGGATTATTTAATATTTTTTCTCAAATATATTTCTTTCTTTTTTTATTTTAGAAAAATATTTCAAAACAAGTTTTACAGTTTTATGAAAAAATATGATTTGTGCAAAATTTTTAAAGCGATTTTTGTGGAATATTATTAATATTACTAATATAAAACGATATTTTGTTTGAATAGTATGGACTCTATTCATCTTTCATGGCCTGTTTCGTGTACACAATTTTCGGCTCTTGGAAAGACGTGCCTGTCGGGCCAACCGCAATCGCCGCGATTTTAACGAGAGAAACTTTACAAAAGGCCCATCTAGGACCCGATTTCGCAGTGTTGCTGTGTTTCATTTCAGGCTGCGTCTCCTTATTAATGGGCATTTTACAATTAGGTAATATATTATAAAGATCATAACAAATGTGTGAAATTAATCTAATTTATAAATTATCGTATTTATAATTATTTCCAAATTAGCAGTTTTCATACATTCTTATTTAATTTTTCTAAAGGGCGTTTTTCATTTAAGATTTTATTTTATATACATATTATATATATTTTAATTTTATATATATTGTCATTTATAATAAATTTTTAATGTATGTTTCGTTAAATTATTTTCTATTCTTTCGACAATATTAGGATTCTTACTGGATTTTATATCGGGACCAGTATCGGTTGGTTTCACGTCGGCGGCGTCGATTATCATCGCCACCAGTCAAGTAAAAGATATTCTTGGGCTCAAAGTTTCCGGTACCAAGTTCATGCAGGTCTGGCAAAGTATCTTCGAGCATATCGGCGAGACGAGACTTTGGGACGCCGCTTTGGGAATTGTCTGCATAATCGTTCTTCTACTTCTCCGAGTAAATGCAACACTACTGCATTTCAGTATAGTTTAGTTTACCTGTTGTTCCGGTACTTAAACAGCCAACTCCATGGTCGAACACATCTCCCTCGATTATTCATTACGGTCTACAGATTTGAAATCAACTTGAAATTAAGTGAAGTTTAAAGTTCGATTTCTAATTTTGATTTTAGAAACAGGTAGAGAATCTGTAAACTTTTATTAATTTTTAATAATTTATAATAATTTTCTATTTATAAATGTCGATGTATAAATATCGACAACTAAACTCAACAAAATTATATATATATATGTATATTTAAAAGTATTACACATTTTTAATTACAGTTTTTGTAAAACTTGCTTTGAAATGTATGTATATACTTTTAAGTATTTTCTTCAAAAAAGCTAATTGCGGGTTATCTTTTTGCCTTGAAACATTGTTATCTAAAATAACTGTCCATTTACACTCATAAAAGTATTTAATAATATTTCGAGATATCGCGCAAACAATCCGCAAACTGCGTAGTTTTTCAAAAAATGTATACAAATACAAATATGAAATAAATGAAATTATTTATTTCATTTTCACAAAATTACATTTCCTTACCAAATGTTTAGGATAAATTCCGTAATCAATCAACTATAAATTAAATTATTTTTATTGTTTTGTTATTAGATCGAAGTTACATGCATATGCCAAAATATAAGACGTGACAATATTTATTATTTCGAAAATTCTGGTGAAAAAAGTTGTTCCGGAATATTTTTATTTCTTAATAAAAGTATAATAAGAGAGATTGAAGAATGTAAGTAGAATTTTTTGTTTATATAGAAGGTAAAGGATTTGCCGGTGGCGCCGAAAAATACTAAAGTACCATCGCGGCTTCAACAAGTTATCACAAAGTCGTTCTGGCTGATCTCCACTGCCAGAAACATTATCATTGTGATCGTCTGCGCGGTGATGTGCTTTCTCCTCGAGAAGCACTTGGGAGAATCACCCGTCATTTTAACGGGCCACGTGAAGCAAGGACTACCGGAATTCCGTTTGCCACCTTTCGAAGCTCAGGTCGGGAATGAGACCTACACTTTCATCGACATGATTTCCGCTCTGGGCACTGGCTGTCTAGTCGTTCCCATGCTAAGCCTGCTAGAAACCATCTCAATCGCCAAAGTTTTCTGTAAGTGCTTACAGTTGATTGACAATAATATTCTTCCCAAATTAAATCATTTTATTAAACTATAATAAACTAAAAATCTACAAAAATAAATATATAAAACACAATTAAAACATTGGTCTCAAAAACATATCTGTTATTTGGACGAAATTAATCATATAGATGCTGTGTTAAATTCGATATTAAATTAATTTAGAATTTTTGGACTAATTACGAGCAATAAATATAAATCACGATATTCAATAAAATAAAATTAACAATATATGTATAAGATCAAGATTATTATCTCTATTTTATATTTAAGGATGAGCACATTAAAGTATATTCCTATATACTTTCTTGTTTCGAATAATTTTTTATTTAAGGCGGCAAATTATTGACGTCTAAAAAAATGTGTTTTCTGTCCCCAAAATAATTGAATCGATGTTGCATCCACAGGCGAGGGTAAGTCGATAGACGCGACTCAGGAAATGTTGGCGTTGGGTGCGTGCAACGTGATATCCTCGTTTGTATCATCAATGCCCGTAAGCGGCGGCCTCAGCCGAGGCGCGGTCAACCACTCGTCCGGGGTGAAGACGACGCTCGGTGGAGTTTACACTGGACTATTAGTGCTCATATCGTTGCAGTTTCTCACACCCTATCTGTACTATATACCCAAGGCCACCCTGGCGGCCGTCATCATTGCCGCGGTCGTCTTTATGGTGGAGCTTCATGTGGTGAAGCCAATGTGGCGAAGCAAAAGTACGCCCTCCCTTGTTTAACATCAAATAATATAACGGGAATGAAAGAGCCGATTTAAAATTTATAAACAGTTATGGCCAAATAAATACATATAATGAATACATATTATAAAACCCGTTATTTTAATTTTATATATAGGTTTTTCTTTTTTTTTTTACTGCACCATTATTTTCAGAAATTGATCTCATACCGGCCATAACTACGTTCCTGTGTTGTCTTTTCATACGACTCGAACTGGGCATCGTGATCGGCATCGGTATAAATCTTTTGTTCCTACTTTATGCCTCGGCCAGACCGACGTTACGAGTTCATAAAGCTACGGTAAGTTTATAACTCCGTATAGCAGCATAAACGAGAGTGAAAATGCTAATTGAAAAATAGCTGAGAAGAATTCTCAGAAGGTGTATCTTTTGCAACAGAGTTATAATTTAGGAAATATATATTAATATATATAAACCCCTATAAACCTCTTTTAAAGAGAATATCCGTGAAAGTCTTAAGAGCCGAATTAATACATATCGTCTTTTTTTTTCATTTATAGAGTATTAGTGGTTGTGAATATCTTGTCATAACTCCGGATCGGAGTCTGGTGTTTCCAAGCGTCGAGTACGTACGAGCCGTCATTAGCAAGCAGGGCTTACGAGAGGGTACCGCCGTGCCCGTGGTAATAGATTCTACGCATATCCAGGCAGCTGATTTCACCGCTGCAAGGGTGAATAAATTTCATAGGAATAAAAGAAAAATGAAATTTTCTCGCTGCATAAATTAAACGTATCATACCGACTTTCCTCCTTCTTCAGGGTATCAAGACTTTGATAGAGGATTTTACTAAACGGGGCCAACCATTAATCTTTCATAACTTGAAACCGAGCGTTATCGAGATCTTTAAAGGTGTGAAACCTTCAGGGCTCACGTGCAGCTCCAGCGAGCTCGAGCTCAACGATCATCTTAAAGGTAAATCGCGATTTCCATACAGCGACTCTTCTCTATGTGTTCAATACTTTCTAAATATCTCGTATTTTTTATTTTCAGAATACACGAACGCTTCGACCGAGACTCTTAATCGATATTAGTTATACAGATAGAGAGATACGAACAATATTTTTTTTTCCCCTCCTTAGCGAGCATCAGTATTAATGGTAAGAAAATACCGTGGTGTTTTCGTTAAAGGCCAGGTTATTACTGCGAGGCAAATATGCTACTTTCAAATTTAGCCAATTAAATACTTTGTATATATATGTACGTACATAAAATATTTATGAGCACAAGCTATTATGAAATTAGCATGTATCCTGTAAATGTACGCAATATACACAGTGTAATATTTTTGTACTTACAAAAGGCGAAAGCCTACATATATTCCGATACAAATGTACACTTCAAACTTATTAGTAAGTGATACTCTATCTATTCAAATTTATTCGAATTTAGATAGGCGTGCAAAATGATCTGCGTTGTTGGTAGTACAAGTCGTAGAAAAAAATGTATGCATTTCTGTATATATAAAAAATAGATCGAAAGTACAGGAAATTAAACTTTTTTCGTAATTATTCGTTTCAACGGGCACGCGGATGATTTTAACTTCGACATTAATCTTGGCCTTCACGAAGGTCTTGGCAGTCACGCTCCGCCCACGCATTCATTTTGCAGTAAATATATATTCAAATTAACGTATCTTCTAACAATCTAGTTTGCATACTCTATTCGTTAATAATTTTTTAATCAATGAGCGACGGTTATCGTTTTTAATTAATTTTGCGATTCAAAAATTTGTAGTAATAAGGATATTAATCATCGGATATTAAAATGAACACGAGTATTATGACAATTTTACATGCATTGTAAACAACTTTACTGTAAATATATCAAAATTCCGTTCGTGCTACGAAAAATGTGTATTCGATAAACACAGGCAAACAATATGTGTATATACATTCTGAAAAATCAGTTATGTATTTTAAAGAATCGTACAATTGTTAATATACGATATTAACAATTAATAAGTAAAATATGTACATGTATATATATATATTTAAGAAATTAAGAAAGATATTGACTAGCTGATTTCTCGGGCACCTCCAGACGGAGTCGCTATGTAGAATGCGGGCGTTCCGGAATATCTATAAGGAAAATATTTTAATATTTATATAAAACGAGAAAAAAACTTAACTTCATACAGACGGAGAAGACATTAACTTCGCTTTCATATGTTGAACCGCCTTGTCAACCGCGTCCTTTCTCAACAAAGTTACGGTGCAGCCACCGAAGCCGGCGCCTGTCAAACGGCTTCCCAGCACGCCGTCTACCTCTCTGGCCGCCGAGACCAGCGAATCGAGCTCCTTGGACGAGACCTCGTAATCGTCGCGCAATGAATCGTGACTTTCATTCATTAATCGGCCAAATCGCTGAAAGTCACCTTTCTCGAGCGCCACCGCAGCGTCCAGAGTTCGTTGAATTTCCGTTACCACGTGACGAGCCCTTTTCACAATGCGATCGGATGTATTTCGCGATGTTAATGCTAAAAACCCGTTAATCTGTTATATGTAGAGAAAGTAGGAGCGGCAATGTACGTAGATCGTTAATTTATTGTTATTGTATTGAAATCTATGCAAAGTGTGATTGTTCGCTTAATAAAATAAAGTACAATTTAAGAATATTATAAAATTAAGGAATATATACATATTCATATATAAAGTTCTCTATTGTTACCTAGAATATCATTCATATTTGCATCTCTCAGGCTCTTCTTGCCCAAGATTTTCGCGGCTTCGTAACAACAATCTCTGCGCTCGCAATAGGCGCTCGAGCTTAGTTTGTGCGGCGCGTTCGAATTCGTTATGAGAAAAACGTAATTATGTAGGTGCAGCATAGGTATTTGTTTAGTGATAAGATCGCGACAGTCAAGTAAAAGGGCGCAGCCCTCCTTGCCCATAGCTGAGATAAACTGGTCCATTATACCGCATGGCACCCCAGCAAAGTTATGCTCGGCTTTTTGACATGCTAAAGCCTAATACGTATAATATAAATATATATTTTTTTATTTATTTTTTAAGGATTTTTTGTTCAATTGTAAAAAATAATAACAGCACTGCACAACAAATGTTTAAGTCACAAGTTCAATTAAAAATTCTTATACAATTAAAAATTGTATGAGTAATTTAACTTGTATAGATAAATGAAAGGATAGATGTCGGATGTTTCAGGATACAAAAAACTTTCTTTTAAAAATCTCTGCCACCAATTTTCACAAAATATCTATTCAAATCTTAGAAAGTAATTTTTGAAAATTCCCCGATTTTTTAGTTGTTTTAATGTCTTGTGATTAGAAAATTTTTGTGCACTGCCATCATTGCTTTTCACAATTGCCGGATGGAAAATATCCCAATATAGCTAATTATCTGCCACTATTATTTACCAATTTAGCTATCATGTGATGGAGATTTTATTTATAATTCCACTCGTTACGCCGTATTGTTCGGCTCAAAATAATATTATCAGCAATTATTAGTTTTTTTTTTTTAGAACAATATACATATTATATTACCTAATACCACATTATGTTGTTAGAAAAAAGCTATATGATCGCTAGAAGATTATAGCTACCTTCTGCTCTGGTTTCTCCGGTTTTTTCCCGCTCAAGGCTTCCAAGAAGGTATAAGTCGCTACCTCCAGAGCCGCAGAACTACTGAGCCCGGCGCCTGCTGGCACAGTCGATACAATTACGGCATTAAACGCGGGAACGTCACCTAAAATGTGTATCGGCTGCGTTATAACGTAAGGTATCCCATTTCAAGCTACCAAATAAATTATGCGTGACGATCAAAGTTGCGAATGGCTTACAAATAAAATTAGCGATGCATCCTTTTATATAGTTCGCCCATTTTGGCTCCCCCGGTTTTATATCAGCTCGACTCCCGGCTTCGAAATCGAACTCGTTTATAGCGCCGACCGCGTTACTCAAGGAAAGAATTCTGGTTTTTTTACCACCGTGAGAATTCCCAACCATCACCGTGACCATCGGCAGGGCCTGATAATTATTTCGAAATGATTATAAGTGTTTCATTAATAAATTGTTGTAAATATCGATCAAACTGTTCAAATTGATAGTTTGTATATAAATGAATTACAAAAATAACTGCGGTTTTTTTATTAAGTGCAAACAGCAAGGATCTCTGACGCCACAGTGTATTCATTATCAAGCAGGACAAAAGAGAAGAACCGTGAGAAAAAGTTTTTCAATCAATAAGAAAGAATGCAGCGACGCGGCTTTTATGATCACAAATAATCGATAACGTCTATACCACTACGAACACGAATATTATTTTATTGCAGCGTTTTATTGATCCCCGTCACTTCAGTAGCGTTTAAATTATGCCAAAGTGGTGCAGCAAAATAAACGTTTGACAAAAAAATAGCGAATTCGATCACTTGCTGAAGGCGGCTCCTGTAAATAATGTTATTTAGTCGCAAAAATAAAATATAATACAAATATCTTGATCGATAAAGCAGTCAATGTTAATATTTGTCATGCACGCGTGCATGCACGATACACTTGTTTTAGCGGGAACTAATTGGATATCTTATCGGTCGAAGTGCTATTACGCTTCTGCAGTTATACATATGTGTATAGCAATCTTTAAAGCGCACCAGAGTAACACAGGCAACTATAAATTCATTATAAATTCTCATTTGTATATTCTTTAGTTATGCAACCGACAATTCAGCGCGCTGAAAAAAAAAACGCAACAGTGTCATGCGGCCTTGACATCCCGTTGGCGCGAGCCAACAACTCTGTGTGTGATAACGTTATGGCAATGATAATGATAATACTGTGATCCACGCGCAATTGTGACTGCCACAAATTAAATTCGTATTTAAGTTTTATTGCGTATACACGTGTGTTTTCTGCATTTCATGCACTTGAAATATTTAATATTTCGAGAGGAAGGAGAGAAAACGAAAATAAAGAGTAAGAACGGTGAAAAAAAAAGAAATAAAACGAACTAGAGAAAACTTGTGTTTAAAACGAAATCTGTTTCACGCTGCGCTTTTTATTAGAGTTAATTAAATAAAATACGCGGACGGAGCGCGAGAGGAAGCGTGAATTTTTTGCATGCGCAACGCAATTTAGGAGATTTATTATACCATCGGCAGTACGAAACCCTCGTTGTAGTCGGTGTGCTCGCCGATGAGATTAACGCGTCCCGGCGCGTACACGCAAACGGCGGCCTGCTCGCCGAATTTCTCGGCGAAGGTCTGCAACGCCTTCGCCTTAACGCTATTGATGTCCGGGAGTAGTGCCGCCATGCCGAAATATTCTCCGGATTATATATATAATTTATGTATATATATATATATATATATCACTTGGGATGCACGCGACGAAACGACCGGGACTCTACGGACGGAAATGGAGATTAAGCGACGAAACAGATAGTTAATATCGCGGCCAACAGTCGCGAAGATACTGATGCTAATAAATCTCCTTACGTGATTATATATAGGGGACGACAACGACGTTGTTATCAGCGCAACCTTTGACTATACGTGTCTCGACAGCAGAAACTGACAATGAATTCAATGATACACTACGGTGCTCGATTTTTACCTGCAAGTGACATAAAATATTATTGTACGACCCTTAATTGTTGCATTACGTTCTTGAGACTTTTTTTTAGCACGCGTGATTGTCTGGAAGATATAAATTATAATATAATGATAATAATAATTATATATATATATATATCACAGAATTATTTGTGATAAATATATATTAATATTTTAGAATATTATTTTTATTTAAAGTATTTGCTATATTATTCCTTATAGATATCTCGTACGTACTGTATTAATATTAAGAGTAGATGTTACATATACATATGTATACATATTATGTATATTTAAACAGTTGTCGGCAAGAGTAATATAGACACAAATACAAACATCATTCGCAAGAGCGTTTGTAAGTGCTTATTAGAAATATTAATTATTAATTCACATGCTTGTGCGCGTCGTAAGTTCAAGCATGCTAGAAATGTTAATAATTTATAAATTACTTAGTACAAAGCAATAACATATTTTATTAAATTAATATTAATTATTAATTAATAAAGAATTTAATTTTATTAATCATATAATTATTAAATATTAAATTGATATTATTAAAAAATATAATAAAATTAAATTCTTTATTAATTAATAATTAATATATATAATTAATATTTATATATATATGTGTATATATATAATATATACACACACATATATATATATATATATCCAAATATGTTAAAAACACACATTATATACATAAAATTATATTCAATAGAATTTTTAATCTTAAAATTTGACGCAATCTTTTGATTTGACATCGGTCAAAGAAATAGATTTAAAATATCTCAAATAAAATGGGCTCAAGCGTTGCTAGACATATATTAACTAAACTAAAGCGACATTAGATTTCCAACGAGCGCGATCCAGTTGCGCGACTTTACTACCACTACCACTTCATTCCTGTCGCTGAATGTCGCTGATACCGTGATACGTCGCCACTCGCCAGCACGATGCAGGTGTTCCCGCTGACGAGGCTCGGCTGACGCGTGTGTCGAGCGGCCGTATAAACCGATTTTCCGCGAGGGACGTACTATGGACGCGCCGCGGTCGATTTAACGCCCATATTCCGCGGAGAATATGCCATGTCGGTCTCGGATCCTCTCATCAAAGAGCTGAAAGGTAATCTCGCGATGGAGCAGGTCAGGTTAGACGGGTCGTTAAACGCCAGGGGGATTTATGGCTCCCTTTCATATATCATGAATACACGATTTTTCTTTTCAAAATTATCGCGACGTCAGTTTCCAGTCTCGTTGTTGTGGTCTCATTTTACATTCGCAAAAAGATATTGGTTCTTAACTTCTGATACGATGAATATCGCTTGAACTGGCAGTGTCATATGGTGTCACAGTGTTTGAATAGAACGTGAGCGTGCATATATGTGTGTGTGTGTGTGTGTGAGTATATGAACGAGAATGTGTTATATCTTTAATTAATTTAAAATATTAGTCATCAATTCAGTGTTTTATATAGCCATCAGTCATTAGTCATTACAAATGGCATCACATATTAATATTAATATTCATTTTATCATGTGTCGATAATGTCAGATCATATATTTACATATGTATTTTTCAACAAACAATTAAAATGTCTTTCGCTGCCAACGCTTTTGAAAATACATATTTCTTCGCTGTTTTGTTTGCAAATCTAATTAATAACTCTTTTACCATGTCTATGAAATTTATCTTGACAAAATAAATACAAGGTGAGTTTACAAAATAATTGTATACATATATTATTTCAGGATGGACTCGAAAGCTGATAGAACACGCCAAGGAAATCACCGATAAAAATGAGGATCTCTGTCACTTTTGTAAGTGCTTAGAAGATTGCTTGCAAAAGGATTTACTGCCCGGTCTCGATAGTGTTGGATATTTTAAGGTACCTTGTGCATGGCACTGGTTAGAATATGTCGCCTCCAAGAATTACAGGTAAAGTGACCCCCTTACTCTTTCATCAATATCCACACAACTTTCGTATGTTGCCTGTTACTCAACGTCATTTGTGATTTTTAGTGGTTACAATACATTCCATCTGGCAGTTGAGCAAGTGAAGCAAAATGCAAAGGTGCGTACGTCCACCGGGCGACTTCGTCTCCTGATAAGAGTATGTCTAGTGCGAAGATGCCTTCACATGCCGGTAGAAATATTGGTGAGACATAATGCCAAATGCACTTGACGTGTACCTCTCAATTAATTAAGTTGTAGAAATTTATAACTGTGTCTCTCCTCAGAACAGAATACCAGCTCTAGCCACCGAGTTTTACAACTTGAAAAGCATTCTGGGAGATGACATTCTACGGGAGATATTACTGTCCGTGCTACTGCAGTGCGGCAAGTTTAATTTTAAACTGAATTTAAGAAATGCAGCTTTCTTGGACGACACCTGGCTGATGCCGAGATGCGTGGCCTTGGAGCTGGTACCTTGCAAAAGTTTAGGCATCTCTGTGTGGTAAGCAACTTGTTGCGACAGAGGAAAGTGGAAATCATGTAAATGTATCTTTATTCGCTGCTTATTTATTGCAGTTTCACTAACGACAAGGCATTAATTGTCAATGTCCACGAGAAATCGGTGGCTGCTGAAGATGTAAGAAAAGAAATCTCTGAGTATCTATAACCTTTTAAAATTACAAATGCTCTAAATCCAGCGTTACTCATATGCCGCATGTAAATTAGAATAAAGTCGAGATTGGGGATGTACTGGACGAGATAAACGAGAATGTCATCAATGGCGATAGCAAGGGGAAGCTGCGTAAAATCATGAGGAAGGCTAGTGGACAACCGGTAATGCTACATATCATTAAGGTAACGCTGCAATGTGATGATTCAATAGAAACGTGCAGATGCTGATATGATTACTGACGATTACCGTTTACTTTTAGCATTATACCAAAAAATCCCGCGAGCTTTACGAGCCAATAGTGCATCTTATAAAAAATTCGGGTGTCGAAAGCCTGATGCCCTTGATACAGATATCACGACTAGACCAAGTGGAGGAAGCCACTAAAAAAAGTCAGATCTCCAATAAATTAGGAAGTAAGACATTAGGCAGCGGATTCTCCGTGAAGTATTGCGGCTCTGTGCACGTCGGTGCAGAGGGAGATGTTAAGCAAATTGAGAAAGCCATATGGCGTTTACTGAAGTCGGGAGAAATGAAACAAGTGCCTGTACGATTCGAATGTTTAGAAATTGGAATTGCAGTAACTCGGGAAGTAGACAATCAGGTAAATTAATTAGCATAATCACAAGTTTAAAAAAAAATTATTGGACGTCATGAAAAAAAATAGCTTCTATTTCAATCATTAAGTTCAAGATGAAGAATTGAGAGAGTAAATATTGTAATATACGTGCATTAAATTAAAAAAACGATATTTTTAATTTTTTTCAGACAATATGTAAACAAAGTTATATGGAAATCTCGTCCTGTGGACGCACCATCAATATCCCAGATTATTTCGCATTCATTGCAGGGTGAGCTTTATTGAATTAATGTTAGCATGGATTGTATGTTTTTTAAAATATGCGCACAACTTACTCATATTATTTATTATTTTTAGAGAAACAAATTGTAACGTGGCAACAAAATTTGAAGCTTTTATCTTTTATCATCAAAATGAAATCGAGGTCCAACAAATATTACAGAGTCTGGGACAAGGATTTCAACGTACTCATTTTGCAGTATAATATAGATACATATTTAGATTTAATGAACTATATAGTAAAGGACAATATTAATTATTACCTTTATATATGTTCCTTATATTATTTATCAATACTTTTCCTCAAACTTGTGAAACCAAAGAATTGTCTGTATTATTAACCAATTTATTGTAGTACAACTATTATAATTTTGTTAAAATATTTTATATTCTTTCATGCCACATATTTATTTAGTTATCAATTTTATATGTACGCAAAATTATTAATATATTAATTAAATTACTGTTAATAAGGATTTCATTCCCTTAAATTAATAGCAAGAGATTCAGATCAGATATTGCGAATGTATAAGTTTTAAAATAAAGATGTTATTTCAAAAATATACGATCAAATCAATTTTCAACTTTATGTCTAGTTTCACCAATTGTCAATAATTATATTCGATACTAATAGATCGCATTTTCACGTTCTTTTTACATTTTTATTTCTCTTATTACGTGGCATACTTACATACCAATGTTGCGTCAATTGCGATAGAAGCAGCGTAAGTGCCGCAAGTACGAAATAGCGAATGGATAGTTAATCGAATTGCCGATCGATAATTTCTCGTTTATCCGTTTACGCAGTACCATAGCGCAGGAAAATCTAGATGCGATACCGTTCGACTCGAAAATAGCTACGGGTGGCGACGAAAACATTTTCCCTGGCGCCGAAAGTGTGACATTGCAGGATCATGTGATTCATAGTTACATCAAGAGAGGTCTCTGCAGTCACCCCTTTTGACCTCCCCCTCCTCCCTTCCCCCCCTTTGAAATCGTGGCCGCTCGGAAGTCGGAATGCACAAAATGCAAAAGAGAATGCAGTTATAACACGACGTATGTGCCTGCGCGACGCGTGACCCGTCCAACGTCGTCGTCGTGGTCGTCGCCGTCGCCGTTCGCCGTGCCGTTTGCCATCGTCGGCTCGGCTCGGCTCGGCAGCGTTCGGTAACGTTCGAACGAACGTCGTCGAAAGACGGAACGTAGCCGCCGGTGAGTGGCGAGCGCTGGTGGAGCGCGGAGAGGCTCGGCCATCGACGGCGGCTACCGTACCGAGGCTGACCGAGGCGCGAGCCGCGAGTGGTGTCTGTGTCTGGGACGGTGCGGTCGTCGCCAGGCAAGGGCAGGAAAAATGGCTGCCGCGGCGAACGTTGCGCCGGAGAATCAGTACTTCTACGAGGATGTCGTCTACCGCATGGACAAGCGCGGCAATGTCGTCTTCGGCATCGTCATGGAGAACGACGACCTGGACCTGTCGGACGAGAGCAGCGACAACGAGGAGAATCAGCCGAAGCGCAAGAAGGGCGAGATCCGCATGATCTGGCATCCGTCCGGTGTCGAGGAGCTGGTCAACTGCAAGAAGGTATCTAGATCAGGTTTCTCCGCCGACGTGGCTCCGATCCCGCTGCGGTCGTCACCGTTCCGAAACACACTTCGACGTTACACGCCGTTTTTTTTCTCTTTTTTTTCCGCACGGTCTTTCAGCTCATCCAGTCCGCATATTTCGCACCTGTCATTCATTTGACCTCGGCTCGCGTTAGGATTACGAAATTAACGACGTTCGTAGGCGGCGCCGTGCGGTACAGTTTCTTACTCGACAACTTGCTTCCCAGGTTCATCTGGCCGACAGGACACTCATGCCTGGAGACGTGGTGCGTAGGATGATCAAGGGAAAGGACACGCAGAGGGGCTACTGCCGGGACGTGGAGCTGACAGCCTGCGTGCAGGTCATCGGTACCAAACAGGTTCTCACGGACATCAAGAGCGAGGATCTCATTCCGTTGCAGGTATACATCGATATCTCTACGGTAGACAGACTCGCGCGTGGATCACATACTGAAACACACAGCTGTTATTTGTAGGAATTTGCGACAGATATGGCGGTGTGCCTGGACTCCTGGGTCGGCGGCATTAGAATGACACACTTCAAATTGTGGCTGGTGACGCCAGATGGATCTCATTGCGTCATAAACGAGATGGATTCCTGTGTGCTGGGACAGCTGGAAGAGGCGCGAGATAGCGTAAGATCGAACGAATTATCATTCCATGTAGGATCCAAACGACAAGTATGTTTTTTTTTTTTTTAGGACAATGATTTTCCACATCCGACCGAATTCTACCCTGGCCAGAGCCTGTGGGGACCGGTTCATTGCCTGGAGGAGGCGCAGTGGATACAGTGCACGAAGGAGATGAAGGCCAAGAGGAAATTGAAACCACAAAAAATAACCAAAGTGATCGTGGAAAAGGTGGAGACCGATTGGATAGGCGTGCATTGGCAGTGCCGGGCGTACTCGAAGGAGGGCTGGTCCGATCAGGTTCAACCCAAGTTCGTGGTCGAGGGTGAAGATCTGAAGAAGATAAAACTGCTAAACGTATTCGAGCCGTCGACGGTGCAGGTCGGCAATCGTAATTTCTACATCATCAAGGGCAACGAGAACGTTATCACGCGTGAGCAGTGGCGAAAGCAGCAGAGGGATATTTATCAAGTTCCTAAGCAAAGCCCAAAGAAGACGCGTCCGAATATCATGGTGACGAAGTTGATGGAAGACAAGAAGAAGGAGCAGAAGAAGGACAAAACGTCCGATCAGCCATCGACGCAGGATAACGGCCAAAGTAACGGCATCAATTCTCAAGATACCATAATCAACAACGTTTTGATACCGCCACCGCAAAATCAACACGCCGAGAGCTCGGACGAGTGGGATACGGAAGACACGGGTTCGCAAAGTGACTCTACTTCGGTAATTCAATCATCTTCCTTTTCGTTTACGAAAATCGAAGGAGATCGAAGATATAGAAATGTGTGCGCTTTGTAGGTTTCTAGCTGCTGCTCCAGCATGTCATCAGTGGGAAAGAAAAAGAAGGGTCCTGCATTGATGACGAAAGTGCTGAAGAAAAAGAAATTGCGAAAAGCGAAAAAGAAAGTGCCGCCGGTTCCTTTAATTCCCGGGACTAAGATAGTCGTAGAAACGCTGTCCACTAATACGAAAGCGAATGTGGTGTGGCAAGACGGCTCAGTAGAATTTGGTATTGATATTGATTATTATATAAATACATTTGTTAGAGAAAGATTTGCGTATAATAGATGCCTTTAGATACGAAAGATCTTTCACGTAGATACAAAATATCTTTTTTTTTTTTAATGTATAAGAATATATTAATATATTCTTAATATATAAAGAATATATTAATCTAAATTACATTTTAAGAAATTTCAAATTACAATATACAGTTTGATTACTGAAAAAGTTTTGTAATGATGTTAAACATTATTCTTTTTTTTTTCCAGGAATACCATCAACACAATTGTATCCAATTCATCACCTAGATGATAAGGAATTTTTCCCAGGTGACTTTGTTGTAGACCAGAAAGAAGAGGCTAGAATGTATGGCGTTGTACAAAGTGTTGATCATCAAGGCCGTACTGCCAAGATAAAATGGTTCCGTACATATACCTCTAGTCAAAACCCGGAGTAAGTATTACAGTAAAAACATTTGTCCTGTTTTTTTTTTATTTTCCCTTTTAGAACTTTAGTTTTATTTATTTTGATTAGCATATTTTTGTATTACGTCAATATCAAGTGCGTGTTGATAGAAAAATACAAATAAGTGGAAGACAAGAATTTTCTATCTTGGAACTTGTAATTTAAACATAATTTAAAATCATTCTAAATAAAATAAAATAAAAATTAATACATTTTTTAAGTTTGCTATTTAAAATATGTTAATTATTTCTTGCTCAGACCGATCTTTCTGGAGGAGCGTGAAGTGAGCGTTTACGACTTGAAGGATCATCCAGACTTTCAATACCGACCGGGAACTCTGGTGATTCGAATAGCAAATTTCGAGGGCGAGGATAGTGGATGTACTGCCGGTCAAGTGTTAGACAATTATCCGGAGGGGCGAGTGAAAGTATGGTGGATCGACGATCACGTTAGCATGTGCTGGCCACAGGATCTGTACAAGGTCGGCGAGTACGATAGCGACGAGGGGGAACTGTGGGACGAGGTATCGTCCGACTCGTCGTGGGAGACGGAATTGGAGGATTGCTTCATCGCGGACAACGACGGTACCGAGCAGACGGAATTGGATAACATAAAACCGAAATTGGCGGCGCACATCGAGAAAGCTAGGATCGCAATGTCGAGATTGGAAGAGATTTTCACGCAAAACCCGTCCCTGCAGACGACCGAGGTGATGAGGAAGCTTCTCGAGGTCTACAAGGATTGCCGTTACATGGATAAACTAATGGGCACCGCGTTCTTTCACGAGTGCCACTTTCAGGGACTTCTCGAGCGAGTGAGAGAACGCGGCAGGGCGAACGTCGCGCAGCGTATGGCGGATCAGGTCACGAGGCTCTTCACGCCCAAGTCCGAGTATCCAGAGGAATTTGTGGAAAGCGTAGATAAGGATGATTCGAAAAAGTCGAGCAACGACGATGATCCGTGTGCAGTTAGCGTGGCGGAGAAGCAAATTACCACGATTATCAACGAATCGGAGAACGACAATATTCCAAGTATCGAAAGCAATGCCAAAAAGCAGAACGACGAGGAGAACGTTAACCGATTATTTATATGTCCCAATCCCAACCCCGAGGATTCCGGATTGTATTCGGCGGAGAACTCGAAGAAGGAATCGGGCTCGAGCGAGTCCAGCGGGGAGTTCCTCATAAGCGAGGACGTCAACAACGTACCGGAGTGCTCGTCCACGTCGATGATAAACGGTATCACCTCGCCCGAGAAGACGCCGGAGGCGAGCAAAGTGAAGAAAGTGCCGACGAGTCTGCTGACGTCTCAGAGTATCGGAACGTCGCAGGTGTGCGTCAAACTTTGTAATTTGATAAAGGCACAGCTCGTGTTGGCGCACGCCGAGGTGTCGAAGAGATTCGGCTTGGGGAAGATGTCACTGTCGGACGCGGAGAAGACCTCGTCTTCCCCGCGGAAGAAGCAGAAGGGCGAGAAGGAGGAGGAGGAACGCGTGGAAACGATGACGGATCCGTCCTGCTCGATCGAGGTTCCGCCGACGATCTACACCGAGGGCGAGGGCTTCACCATCGAGGAGTCCGCGCCCGACAGCCACAAGTTCAAGCTGACCATGTTCCAGCCCACCGATCTGTCCAACTTCTTCCGCACGGTCTCCAAAGAATTGAAGCTGCTCAAGAGCTCGCTACCGCCGGGGGTCTGGGTGAAGGGATTTGAGGACCGTATAGATCTGTACTCCGTGATGTTCCGCGGCCCCGAGAAGACGCCCTACGAGGACGGGCTTTTCCTCTTTGATTTCCAGTTGTCCGCCGATTATCCGGTCGCCCCGCCCCTCTGCCACTACATCTCCTACTGCAGCGATCGGCTGAATCCGAATCTCTATGAGGACGGGAAGGTGTGCGTGAGTCTGCTGGGCACCTGGTCCGGCCGTGGCACAGAGGTGTGGACGAGCTCGTCAACTCTGTTGCAAGTGATAGTTTCGATACAGGGTCTAATCCTCGTGAGTGAGCCGTACTTCAACGAGGCCGGCTTCGAGAAGCAGAAGGGCTCGCAGCAAGGACGCGAAAACTCGAGGATGTACAACGAGATGGTGGTGCTGAAGCTGGTGCAGGCGCAGACTAAGCTATTGCTACATCCACCACCTGTATTCAAGGATATAATCATCATGCACTTCAAAAAACACGCCGAGAAATTGCTGCAGAGATTGGAGCTGTGGATGGAGATATCTGAGCAGCACAACAATCAGCACCCGCTGTCCCCGGTTACTCCCACCACGTTCAAGGAAATTGCAGATATCGGTACGTGTAACA
The DNA here is from genome assembly GCF_000956235.1 of Wasmannia auropunctata. Lineage (NCBI taxonomy): Eukaryota > Metazoa > Arthropoda > Insecta > Hymenoptera > Formicidae > Wasmannia > Wasmannia auropunctata. Next base: position 161,223 of record NW_012027843.1, read on the forward strand.
TATGCCTTTTTATGGTTACTATAATATTTTATATATTATTAGATGAGAATTAGATAAAAAGTTTTTGTTCTATTTACAGACCAGAAAGTATTGCCCGAATTCCCGCTCATCCCGGCATCTCGAGGTTTCTGCATAACTCTCCGCAAAACTCTAGCAACGTTCAAATCAGTGCTCATTAAGAAAAGTATAATACAGAGGTCGGATGACTGGCAGGACAATGAAAGTACCGCAGAGTTAATGAACAATATCGCAAATCAGTGCCAAGAATCGTCTGAGTCTGTTGACAGTAAGGTAGCAGAATGTAATGGGAGTGGTAGTAACAGCAATAGCAACAGCAATACGCAAGAAAATAGCGAAAAGCCGACCTTGAATGGCAATCAGTTCAAGGAACCGATGTTATCTTCCGCAACGAATAATTTCGCCGCGGCGCCGAGCGAAACGAAAAAGAATACTTCGAGCCAAAACACCAGCTAGCCACAAGGTAAAAGTAAGCATAAGTCGAAATGCTTAGCCCGTTTAAATTACATGGCTATTCGGTAATAAAAGAGATCCAAATATATTTATTGGAATGCATATATATATATATATATGTGTATATTCTCTATTATATATACATATATGTATACACATTCTCTGATAACTTATTGCATACGGAATTTTGAATCATACACACACTCATATACACACACACACACACTCTTGCGATACGTATCTATTGATGGTATAACGATGCGATAATTCCTAAATAAAAACTCCACGTCAGTTATTGCTCTACAGCTAGAGAAATGTTTTGAGAAAATAACCATAGCGACACCTAAAAGCGCGATTATAGTTATAAAATAAATGGAACGTGCGCACACGCACATACATATAACGCACATACATACATGATTTCGTATACTATCTAGACGAACTGTAAAATTCACATTCAATATCCGGCATTAACTTAAAAAGGAAAAAAAAAGATACTCTTGTGTAACGCTGTTCTCGCATTTAGTTCCGTACTGTTTTGAAGCGAAGGTATTATACGCGTCGTCTGTGACAAATAAGAAGATAGCTTAAATCTCAATCTAGCGAATTAAAAAGGTATATATATATATATATATATATATATATATATATATGTATACATATATATATGTAGTGCGGAAATATGAGCGAAATTCATATTTCTGTAAAAAGAAAGGAGAGATAAGATGTGGAAGAGTAACAATATGCTGAACTAATGAGAAAACTGCAATAGGATTTTAAAGGGTAATTAATAATACGTTAATTCTGCGCAGTGCATTTTCACGATCGCACTCCTCACTAATGATTATCGGAATCGCAAATACGCCGGTTATTCCTATGTCGAGGTACGTCTTGAAGTTACTATGCCATCCAAGTATTACGAATATTCTCAAAGCGAAAAAACTATTAAAGACTTTAATCGCAGGCGCGTAAAGGCATAGCTTAGAAGAAAAAAAAAAGATATTCATATCTAGATGAGATCTCCACGAGATGGCTATGTCCGGTGTTATGAATTTTCTTAGCATAGCTTGTAAAGGATAGAGTTTTAGGAAGAAATGCATTATCTTTACTGTCCATCTTCTGTTGGGCGAGATTTTTCCATACATTCGTCGGAGGTAGATTCTCCTTTCATTCCTATTATTTTTCGTTGTATCATCGCGAGGAAGGACTGATCTGAATGTTTTACTTGAGTATATCATTCTAATGATAAATTATTACTATTACTTAATATGTTACAACTAAGGTGCACCGTGAACGGTATAGACATAAACAGTATTACTTATTTATTTCGTTTAGCTTATGTTTTTGTTCAACGTTTATGAATAACGTATCTTGGGCGAGGGAGTTGTTTTCTGTATTATTCATGATGCACATATATATAAAAAGGTGGCAAGATCAAAAGAAGTGAGAAAGAAGCTCCCAGATCAGTTTAAGAGTCATGCTAGACGTCGGAGTGACGTTCCAGTATTTGTCAGAAATTGTTTCCCTTTTTGTCTCTTCCTCTTTTTGTTTTTTGTTTTTTTCCCTTACGATCTTTCAGACGCAAGAGAAACGTCTGCTCGTCGTTAAATGTCGTCGTTGTTTACGACAACATTATTGATTACGAAGCTTTCAGAGCGTCGAGGTTTCCTACGTGTCTTCGCTTAAGAGACGGAAAGGAACGTTCTTCGAGAAATTTACGGTGCTGACGAATAAAATTGTTAGAGAAGAGGCACAGAGGTAGAGAGGGAGAGAAGGAGAAATGTTTTCGATCCTTGTTACGACTGTAAATGAGTATATGCTAATATATACAGGGGGTGGAAAAAGTCGCGTTTTGCGTGATCGAAACGTGAAACGGAATTTAGAAATGCTTTGTATACGTGCCAGCTATATTTATATTGATTACGAACAATTGTATTCACGAATTGTGTTCGAAGTTTCATGCGAGGTCGCACTTCTTCGAAAGAGAGGGAATAGAAAACAAAAGAAGGGAAGAAATTTGCAACTTTGCAAGGGACCGCCTTGAATGTGCGAATTACTACAATCACGTCGATGCTAACTTCCACAAGCGTAAAAAAAAAAAAAAATGTATTCTAGTCTAACATGAAGTGTGTACGGTGGATTTTTATTTAAGCTTTTTATTTAATTTATTCGAGATTGTATTCTTCCCGCCCCTCCCCCACCATTCTTACGTTCATTGTCATTATAAGCTTCAGTGTATGTATATATATATATATATTCGTCGAATTATATTCAAGATTGTTTTCTATAGCAAAATTGCGTCGTTCTACATCTGTTCAAATTCAATTTGAAGGCGCACACGCACATTCGATAAGTTCAACTTGTTATTTCATCGACTACTCAATTAGCATCGATCGAATCGTAATTGCAATAATTCTGTAATAATTTGCTGTAGATGTAATTCGGTTCCCTTAATTTGGATCAATAAAAGATCATAAAAGGATGAATACGGATTTTGAAACTACCCTATTCTTCGCCGGAGATGTCGATTGTATCCTTACAAATCCCTTGATCCCGCTACCTCATCCTTATCCATCTCGATACACAGCGATTCCAGGGTCGTATATAAAAGAACGTATCTTACTCATATCTTTTGCATGGTCGATTTAGAATTTTAAGCGATCGTTACAAGAGAGCATTTTAGAAAAATTTCGTTCTTTTAGAAAAATTATTTATTAATATGAACATTAAGTTTTGTATAATAATCAGTGCATTAGTGGAACTGCGACGACAGATGGTTCTTAATCCGAGAGTGTCCCACGTTTGTGCAACATTGTCAAGTATAGAAAAACGGAAATATAAACGAAGTACAAACGAAAGTGTATCTCACTATCTTAAAATAAGATAAGCTGTACACTCACTTATCTCTTATCAAAGGTGTGATTCAGTACGCGTTGCGCAGACATTGTACAGTTAACGACAGCGTTTCGACCCTGTTCTTTCGTTTTCTCATTTATTGATCCTATTTCGGGAGAGAGAAATGTTTTCGAAAAAATTTGTGTGCTATTTAACTATAGCCTTACGTAAGTAAACCTTGATTTTAATATGCGGAGAGAAAAGTGTCGACAAGCCCGTCTATAGTCGACGGTAGAAAAATAAAGGCGTTCCACTTTCCACGCCATTCGCACTATAGAAACCATTGTCGATTGATCAGAAATAATTAACGAGTTTTATCGGAAAATGTAATCATTCGTAACATTTTCTAAACGAGAATTTAATCATTTTTCTCACACGATAATGTAATTATCTTTACGTCTTTGACAATAAATCCTAATGTTACACGCGAGATAGCACGCGAAAGGAAAAGATTCCTTGCAAATGAATTAATCTTTCTTTCACAACACTGACACTAGTTCTAATGGGAATCTTCCTGGAGGAAGTCGAGGCAAGGCGCAAAATCTTGAGGGGCCGAAAAACCATAACCAGACGTTATTACAGTAAGTCCATGACGGCGAGTGCGGAATCGCGGCGCGTCATCGAAGTGTCCCGAGCCTGAATATTTTCGTTAAATTATTTTTAGGAGGCACGGCTATACCGGCTTGGGCCATAGTACTTATAACGGGTATCAGCATGCTACTGCTCGGTGGCGGACTTTATGCGTTACTACAGAAATTCGTGGTGGACGCCGGGGAGACCGGGGAGAGTCATTCCTATGCACCCGCGTTGCAGATGGAGAGTTGAGTCACGCGGTTTTACTTCGAAATTTCCAAAAATGAAAAAAATCTTCATCTATCGCTATACTAAATAATCAACATCATAAATTATATGTAGAATTTTAAATAAAACTTTTTGTAGAAATAACATTATGTTCTTATTTTATTAATCTTGCGGTCTTATCCTGATCTACTATCCTGCCATTTTGCAGGGAGTCGTCTACTTATTCTCTTAATCTCATAAACAGGTAATATCAATTTTTTTATTATCGGACATCATTCTTCGTCTTATATTAACGACCAAATGTATTTGTTATTATTACATATGTTCATAATTGTGTCTTTAAAGCGCGAAGAATTCGCATCTGTGATCACGCGATTGTGTATCGGAGTTTCTGTCGGTGTAGTGATATACTTACAATTCTAATTGTTAAATTTAAAATTTCTGTCATTAAACGTGACAATTTCTTAACGTTACTCATCGATTATTCATTGGTAAATGTATAATTATCTTAGAATAGTTTAGATTATTCAAATTCACATATACATTGCATTATATATATATATATATTTATATAATTATTAAATGGTATGAAAAGAGAAATCCGCTTAGAATTCTCTACGGTGATACTTATCGGGATCGAAATATGATGTAACTACGACGCGATTATTAAACTTTCGGCCTGTGAGAGTCTGTTGCGCCTTTTGACAGTCAATCACGCTATTGAATTCTACGAATACCTGTAACAGAATAAAGAGTGGTAAATAACATGTAAAAGCTTTATGTCGTATATTGAATATACCTTGCCGCATCCAGGAACATCGACACCCTCGATGGGTCTAGGAATTTCTACGGATCGCACCACGCCGTATTTATTACACTCTTCCTTAATGTCCTCGAGGATATCCTCGTACTCTTCCTCCTCCATAAGTTCTTCTGGCGTGACCATATTGAGCAAACAAAGTACCTGAAAGAGATATCGTACAAATTATAAATCCGATCGCCAAATCATCATTATTTCGCAGGGGACAATTTTGTTCGATTTGGCTCCTTACTTCGGTCGCAGGTCCGCTGGTGCCAACCATTGACAAACCAGGCACTTGAATTTGTACTGGAGCTTGTGCGCCTATCATGGGATTCTTCGCACCCACGCTGGCGCGTTGTACAATTAATTTCTTGTCACCCAGTTGCATCCCATTCAATCCGGCGATCGCCTGGTCGGTCATCGAGACGTCTACATACTCGCAGAACGCATATCCTTTGGAGAGACCGGTCGCGGAATCCTTTACTAGATTGAATGCCCTCAGTTGTCCAAAGCTCATCAACAGCTCTTTCACCTGTATTATCATGAAAAATGTTACTCCTTCACTCGCGTATCAAATTCTTCGAATCTAAATATAGACTATGCAACTCCGATATCAATTAGTCACAAAAATGTTTACAATTAAATATAGATTATCAGATGTAAAAATTTTAAAACATAAACGGTATTTACTATCTTAAAACATTTTTTTTACATGTAATTATCTACAAATTTTGAATTTAGAAAATTAAGTAAGATTAATCGGTTTTAAATCGCACATCAAAATAAAATAAGAACCTTAAAAGAGTAATTTTACAATAACTTTAAAAAAAAGAGAAAACATCGCCAAATAATGGCAAATATTTAATTAACAAAATCTCCAAACAATTCTCTACAGAAGAATCTAAAAAAAAGTTGCATCGTCTAAATGTGAGAAAAACGAAATATGAATGCATAGATATGCTTGCATATTGAATCACTCTTTCCTCGGTGGTAACTCCCTTACACACCGCCCTCACGTCCGACAATTTCCGCTTAATTGCCGCTCCGGCGTGATTCCTTACATTCGTTCGCTTATTTTCGAACACCGAACATCTCTGCCTCTGACACTTCGTACTTTTTAAAATTATAATATATGTATTATTAACTTTTACTTACATCTCCATGGACTGGGAAACTGAAAACTCAAAATTCTTAGATAACAGCATGTTGCTCTCGCGTTAAAGAATTTTCTTTCCGTTGCGAACTCGACTCTGATAATTACTGATTAACTCGGCACGGATTTAGTTGATTTAAGCAACATGCTTTTATTGATGTGAAACTATTTGAATCAGAGGACGCACCATTGGTGGGCACCAGGAGAACCGAGAACGCATCGAGGAAGGGGGGCTACAAAATTGTCGCATAAACCCAATGTACGAAGGCATGAGAATGGTATTAAGTACTTGCCTCGAGGGACTGGACTTAGCCTCTCTCCAGGCAGTGTGGTATTTTGTCATGTTCGGTAGTAGTAGTAGTGGTAGAAGTAGTGGTAGAAGTAGTGGTAGTGGTAAGCGAATGCTTTTGATCGGCACGACCCTAAGCTAAGAAATGGGGAGAAAGGGTACTGGTATCAGTCCACAGTTTACTACATAATAACGAGACGTTCATATTCTTTTTTTTTGTTGTTTTTAACTCTCTTACGAATTTTAAGCATAGTCCATTTGTAAGAATACCGTTACATTTAACTTGTTAATGTCCAATAAAATTATTTTTTTTTTAACTATTTTCCGTTTTTCTTTGCATTGTCATTTTTTTTTTGTCAAGTTCTCTCAATGCAGCGATATATTCGAAGATCATTCGTTCGCGGTAACCTGTAAACGTAACGTACAAGGCACAAGACGAGACGTGCGGTAAAGCCTGAAAAGCCTGTAAAAAGAACAGCTGCAAAAAGGAAAAGGCATTCCTGAAAAGAATGTATACCGGAGAACTTGGAGCTGTTACCAGATGCACATAAAATTATGTGTTGACCCTGTAATCCCAAAAAAAGAAAGAAAAGGAAAAAAAAAACTTCTGCTACATGTTAAAAAAACGTTGATCTTATGCTTTTCTTGCAGACCTAAAAAAGAACCTTCTTTGCAACACATGTATCGTTGCTGCACGAAAGTGGACGGACTCTGTAAAGGCATTTCAAATTGGAAATAGAAGTCATGTAGACAGCTTTTTAAGCAGCTTTCTTTCGAGACGTCACACGTACCTATATTTTATTTTTCTGCATCAGACAGATTGAAAACGCGCGAATGATCGTCTATTTCCTTTGATCGATTTATTTCTGAATATTAGTCGGAACAAAAATTTCTTCCCCCCCTCCCCCCTCACCCCCTTCCCTGTTGACCTTCCTAAAAAAAGACTGCCTAGATTTCAGAGACTCGTATCTCCTCGTGATGGACTGGGTCCGCGACGTGCCTAGAAAGGCTGTAAGAGAGATAGAGAAAGAGAGAGAGAGAGAGAGAAAAGGATAACCGCTGATACGAACTGCATACCCCACCTAAATGCTGTAAACGCCACTAATGCTCCCTAAACTAAGATACGCCACGTTTGGAAATGGCGACGAGACGCGAGAGGAATGATGAGGGAAGTTCGACAGGAAAACGAGAAGCGGATCGTCCGAAGACACAACACAAAAAAGTGAAACGGAGCCACACACGGTCCACCCGAGAATGGACGCACCTCTACCTAAATAAGGTACCCTAATCGACGCCGAAATCTTGATGGAAACACATACATACCTCTGTTGAACCTGTGTAAGACGTGGGTGGTTCTCGGTCGTTTGCGTTTATGTGAGTGCACTCACTGCTAAATAGCTAAATACCTATATTATAATTTAGTCCTTTGAGGGTAACTTGAAACGCGCAACAGGATTAGCATACGCACGCGTCCCCGTGCTAATCCCGTTGCCGTTGCGACAACGCGATGCAATTTTTCGTCGAACATTGAAGCCGATTCTCTCGATTTGATTTAAAAAAAAAAAAAAGAAGTGCCAGCCGTAGCGATACGACTCAACAGATTTAAATGCGACTGATCGGAATAGGCGTCAATGGAGAAGAACTGCATCCAAAGGTGTGCAATAAATAAAGTTACTTCACGGATTTGCCGGCATACCTGTTCCTCGTTCAAATAATTTGGTAAACCGCCAATGAAGATCTTGTGCGGCGAATCTGAAAAAGAGGTGCATACGCGCGATTAAAACAAATGCAAATTCTCGCCGTGGTGTAAGTATTATCAAATGTAAGAAAATGTATGTTTAAAACATACCAGGAACCGTACCTGGCACGTTCATGCTTGGATTGTCGGTCATTCCCGGCATTGGCTGATAATCGTGTGGCCTTCTTATCTTCAGACTCTGCCCTTTGAAGTTTATGCCATCGAATGCCATAGCCTGCGTGGTTTCGTCTATCGATCGGAACTATATTTAGAAAAAAAAAGAGAAAGAATAAAAATTATGTTGCCAGTACCTAAATTGCTAATCAGTGACGCCTAATTGAAACTCGTAATACGTTTTGTGTGTGTGTGTGTGTGTGTGTGTGTACACTATATTTTTAGTGATATATAAGAAGCGAATATAAATATGTATCTGATATGAGTACGTGATAAGTTATACCTCCAAAAATGCGAAATTTTTGTCTAAATTAATTTGACACGCCAATACTGGATTTCCAGCGGCTTGTGCAAGTCCAGAGAGATGCATCTGCTGATTGAAGAACTCCATCATTTCCTCCTCGGTGACACCGAATGGAATGTTCCCTACGTAAAGTCTCCTTGCCTGGCGAGTTATAGTGCTACCCACTACAGGTACAGCTGCCTGTGGTGTGTCTGCTACAATGTTCGCAGGTATTTGACCAGCAGCTTGCATAGCCTTGTACTGTACAGAAAGAAAAACATATATGTTTACATATATATGGTCTTTCTACTCGGATTTAATGATAATATCTAAAATAATATCAAGAGAGAGTCCAAAGATAACGAGAAATCTTGCCTGCAAGGGAGTAATGTGTTCGAAACCGGGCGGCGGCACATCCCAGTACAAAGACGGTTTTCTTCTTCTGGAGCTACGGCTCTTCTTCGGCGAGCTACTCCTCTTTCTGTCCCTGCGTTCCTTCGAGCGAGACCGGGAGCGCTTTCTGCGATCTCGGCTGCGCGACCTGTGCCTCCTGTCGCGATCCCTGTCCCGATCTCTGTCCTTATCCCGATCCTGTCTATCACGATCTGGATAAAAATAGAAAATTGGAGCACACCTCGATCATCGAATTGCATAATAGATTAAATGTAATTAATTAAATTCGCCTATGTATACAAATACATATACAAATATATACAAAATATATATATATATATACAAATAATATAAATATTTGTGTATATCAAACAAAAATATATTCAACGAAATTAATAGACAATATATTCTTAACAAATACTGATATACTTGTGGACATGTGTGTTCAAATACGGATACTTCAAATTGCACGAATTCGTTATAACACAAACACAATGGAAGAATTTAAATAAATTCGACGTCGAAAATAACGGAGGCCACGTCTCGAAAAATCAATCGCTGGAACTGTTTACTACTGGTTCCGGCCATTACGCATCGCAAACAGATCGGCTGGCCGAGTTAATAACGCGGGAACGCCACGGGGACGGTCCGACGGCGGAGCGCATCCCGTCAGAGACTCCCGTCGAATTGCTCACCTCCGTTAAAATCCTCGCCCATGCTTGACGCGCTGCTTCACCTGGGAAAACGCACGACGCCGAAATGTAACAAAATCCAGGAACGTCAATTACTTCTGGGCAAACCTTCCAAAATGGCGAACGCGAAGAGTACACACACGGCCACGAAGCATGAAATCGCGTGACTCCCGAGGCCGAGATGCCACGCCGCCTTTATGGATGGGAACGGCGATCTACACTAGCGCCCCAAGTTTTCGAGAAAGGAACTACGTATCACATCTATCTTATAACATTGTCGATCAAATTTATAATCATAATCGATCAAATCATAGCATGAGAATATATATGGACGTGGTTCGTGTCCGTGCTAATCGTGCTACGTGCACAAATTGTGAATAAATAGATCACGTTTATTTTGCGACAGTGCTGTATTGTACAAAATATAACTGTGTGATTTTAATGATGAAAACGTTATCTCAGATATTTATTATAGAAGCCTCAGAGTATAAATATTTTTTAATGCAATTTTACACTGGCACTTCTTTTTTTAATTTATTATATTTAATTATGTTATATTATATTATTTATCAGTCTGTTATAATCTATTAAAATTATATATAGGAGTTTAATTATTATAAAAATTGCGTTTTCATTGTTTATTCTTTTATTAACAGCTCTTACACGATTTGTAATGGATCCTTATCTCTCTCAGAGACGTACACCTCGACAAGATTTCGAAAACTGTGCTTTAATTTCGAGGCGTACATCTTTAAAAATCCGCGTTCTGAGTAATTTGTTAATATAACATGATTTCCTTGATGTATAGTATTTAATACATCGTGATGCAGCATTTCCCCCATGAGATACAAGTCTGAGATACAAGATGCTTACGGTTAGAGTTGCTTTTGTGGATTTTCACAAACGAAAAACTATGAAAATTATTATAGCAATAATTATTCATTGTATGGGATATAGAATGTAAAATTAAAGGAATAGAAAGGCGTATTTTGAATTAAACAAAATATATATATATATCTCATTAACATTCTAATAGTTTTTTTAAATTAAAATAAGACATTAAGTCCATATCTATTTAACTTTATAAAAAATTATGTACAAAAGTTTTTTCCTTTGATAACTTAAATTGCGCTAACTCTACATCTTAACATAAATTTTCACATTATGAAATTATTAGGAGAAATTTTCACATCAGCTCATGATAATCACATTATATGCTCACAAGAGGAAACAATGTTCCGCTTGCACACACTGATTTCCTTAAACATTACCAGCACTTTGATTCTCTTGCGTGGCTGAAAATAATACACCCAGTGTATTAGAAATATTTTGTTACATAAAAATATAGTTATACATGTTTTTTTTTAAATTTTGTACCTTTATACGAGTACTCCAAAGCAGTGGCTATCGTTCTCATGTCTCCTTCTATACTGCGCGCCCAATTTTCCGCATCCCCGATTTCTTTTAAAGAGCTCGAGAAGGATTCCACCAAATTCAACCACAATTGCGTTTGCTTGGCGAAATTCGTCGCACTGTGTTGCAGTTGCTTTGCTTCCGCATCCAGCTTCTTCTGATTCAAGTACGCTTGAGCTACCCTGTAACAATATCAATAATACCTTAATCTCATGTATATATGTGTGCGTGCGTGTGTACAGTACACACACATGTATGCGTATGACATACATTGAATTATATGAAATCATGAATAAAAATTTTATTTACCCAACATTCAGGTGATCGACGAGGGCTTGCGTCAAGTTGCTCGCAGCCTGGACGGCATCTTTTCGCTTTTGCTCTGTCAAATCACACATAGATCTTAAAAGGTAATAATCATCTTTGACATACTAGAATTAAATAATTTTCATATTTTACCCTGCCTCTCTTTTCTCGCCACTTGCTTGCTCTGGTGTTCCTTGACGATCGCGGATAACATCTCTGACAGTTGCTGCCCGAAGCAAGCTGCGCGTATTAAATGTCTCGTCGATTACTCCGTGCTTGAAATAAAATGAGTATACAATTAGAGAAAGCGAGAGAACGGGTCGTAGAAAAATTTAAATTGTAAACAACAAGTGACAACAAACCTCTCGCTATCACTGGAACAGAGCGCACTTTCTGACTAATTGACACTTCTGACGTTATAAAATAACGTGACATCTCACATCTGTTCAAAACGTCCCCAGTGAACGCTCCAATAGGAGACTCGTCTACTCCAATTTGTCCACGCGCAGCTTCATACGGACGCGCCCGTCGACGCTGCCAGTCGCGGCAGCACCGACAGATGGCGGTTTTAAATTTTTCTGGAGCACACGGCGAGGGGCGAGCGGGGGAGGGTGCACTTAAAGGTTTACACGGATCATACGGGTGGACGTATGTACGGGGATCGTCGACGATGCCGACGGGTCTCGCTGCAGCACGGCTTACCTGTTGATAATCGGGCACGAATCTGGCGCGGGAGAATCGGCTGGATTCTCGGGCGAGCACCTCCGCCGGAGCGGCGGTGTCCTCGGTGAGTCGCGTCACGTGTACGCGCGATCGCGCGTGTCGGCGGGTGTTTTCTCGTGTGCCGTTCACGGTGAGCGCTTTTCATACAGAAAACCCCGTGCGCGCGTGGTAGTGCCGTTGGCGGCGAGGTGTACTACGCGCCCGCCCGCGTTCCGCGTGCCTTAATGACCGGGAGACAAGCGTTGTCATTACTCGCGCCGCTCGCACGTAGTACGGGCCGGACCGGCAATGCTGCTGCTGTTGCTGCCGCTGCTTCTGCCCGCTCGCACGCGCGAATTCTAGAAGCTTCGCGCGCGACCCGGACCATCGCCACCAGCGACCGTTGTTGCCCCATCGTCGGCGGTTACCGCGAGGAGGACGATTGAGAAAGATGTAAACAGTGTGTTTGTTCGGCACGTCGACCCGAGGAACGACTCTCCTGAGGCTACCTACTCCGCCCCCCCCCCTCCCGAGGGGTATTTTTACTCTTTGCGAAGCGGCGATCGCACGTCTTTCACGGCCGTGAGGATGGCGGTGCGCATCACGTTGGAATGCGGGCACACGTCGATGTTACGTATGCGCACCACTCCCGAGGGATACACGCACGACTGGGAGGTGTTTGTACGTGGTGTGGATAATACAGATATACATCATTACATCGAGAAAGGTACGGGCATTGCCTTCGCGGGCCAGTCATTCATTGTGAACTCTAAGATTGATGTGTATGTCTTCAGGAATTTACGTATTTGTACTTTCTCCATTTTTCTTTCTATTGTTTACATCACATGGAATATCCTTGACAAATTGTCGCGTACGATATCTTATTTTGCAATATTTATGTTATTAGGATAACATGGAGCTCTTTCTTTAATATTCTCTCCATAAAGACGGTTTTCGTATATTTTCAGTGGTATTCCTCTTGCACGATACGTTTCGGAATCCTAAAAGGGTGCTGAAAGAGCCACCATTTGTAGTGAAAGAATCCGGCTATGCAGGCTTTATAATACCGATTGAAATTTATCTGAAAAATAAAGATGAACCCAAGAAGTTTCAAATACAGTACGATCTGAATCTGCAACAAAGTGGCCCGCCTATTAACAAGACCATACGTCATGTAGAAGTAATCCGTAATCCTTCGGATGACTTTAGGAAAAAGCTGTTGAAAGGCGGAGCTGTAAGTATAATTTTTTGAAATTTTTTAGATTATTGCGTTGACATTAAAATGTGGTATATAATCAATAATATTATAACAAGCAAAATGAATTGATATAATGATTTTTTTAAAATAATTTTAGGTTGTAGTATCTAGTAGAGATGGATCTCTAGAGAAAAGTGATACAAAAACATCCGCGATGGTTGGCAAGCCAAAATTAAATGGCAACGAAAACAAGAAGCACCGCATTACCGAGTCTAAGACTTCTAACTCGTTTCACGATCTGTTTGGCCCTCCCATAAAGACAGCGCCTGTAAAGATATCACCGGATAGCAAGAAGACAAGTCAGGCTGATAAAAATTTAGTTCCTAAACCTATAGCCATTACCGAAAAATCTGACAAAGTGGATAAAACGATTAAATCAAAGGAAAGTCCTCATAAAGATAGTAGAAAAGACAAAATAGACGAGAAGAAAGACAAAAAGGTTAGGGATAGTTCTAAGGATCAACTCAAGAATAAAGAGAAATCCAAAAGACCACCTAGCCCTGGAAACAAAAGTCATTTGAGTCCAGGTAGCAAAAGACCAGCATCCCCCGTGGCTAACAAGAAACCATTAAGTCCTTTGTTATCTACAAAGCGGCCTTTGTCTCCTAAACCAAAAGAAAAGGAAACGAAGAAAATTGCACTGGAAAAAGAGAAGGATAATAAAGAGAAGGAGAAGATAAAAAATAACTCCAGAAGTGACGTAGATTCTTCGAAGTCTGAAAAGAAGAAAGACAAGAAGAAACACAAGGATGACAGGGACAAAGAGAGGAAGGATAAGTATAAAGAGTCGGAGAAAGGTAATGCTAAAGATGTCCCGAAAGTGATCGAGAAGAAACCTGAAAAAGCTGAAAAAGCGGAGAAATCGGACAAGGAGAAGCTCCAAGAGTACAAATCATCAAAAGACGATAGAAAATCTCCAAAGTCCGGAAAAGAGAACGATAAGCTCAAAGAAGAGAAGCTGATAAAAGAGAAATCTGAGAAAAATGACAAATCAGAAAAAACAAAGGACGGCCGATCTGATAAAGATCGGCCGAAACACAAGCACAAAAAGAGGGAGAAAAAGGATAAGCGAGACAGCAAGGACCGCGAGAAGAAGGAGAAGCGCGACAGGAGCAAGGAGGAACTCGAGAAACAGAATAACGCGGCTTCTCTAACCAGAAATCCATTATCATCCGTTTTGACGGAGATAAAAGAGGAGAGAGACAGCAGCGATTCGCCACCTTCGCCGGTGGATGACGATTCGTTACCTGAAAACAAAGCCATGCTTAATATAAAGAAGGAACCGCAGGAGCTTGCAGTAATATCCACTATACCAACGGAAACGGCAAAACCACTCTCCCCCGGTATGTCGGTGGAGATCAAGAAGGAGAAGAGCGATCGCAGTCGACGGGACAAGTCCAAAGGGGGTAGAAGCGAGGAGAGAGAAAATCGGAAAAGAAAGAGAAGCAAAGAGGACGAAGAAGTAGCCCCGATAAAACGTGAGAAGGGCAGAGGTCAATCGACTTCGCCACCCTTGGAGCCGGTCTCGTCGAGCCAGTCTCCCGTCGCGATGGACGTCGATTCTGTTCATCATTCGGAAAAGGAGAAGAAGGAGTTCAAGAAGAAGGACGGTCACGTCGTCAACACCGCTGACAGCATGGTAAACAGCAGGGACAACGATCCTGAACAAGTAGCCCCGGACTCCACGAACACCACCGACGCGGACATCAGTGAGCCGCCAGTGTTCTCGGAGGAATACGTGTCGCAGTTGAAGGATTTGCAACAAAAGATAATGACATTGCAAGATAATGACGAGCTGCAAAGAGTCGTGCAAGTAATCGCGGAAACTGGCCATTACGAAATCACCAAGAAGACATTTGACTTCGATCTGTGCGCATTGGATCGTAGGACTGTGCAACGCCTCCAACAGTTTTTCTCTGCGTCGTGACCATCTGTAATGTAAGGCATGACATGATTAATTTATATAGATATATTTATGGAAAAAAAAATTATAAGGTCGTATTTAAAAGACTATTAAGTCGTACAATCAGCGCAGTTGACTTTTTAATTAGAAAGTAATATACTTTTGAGACCCCAAAAGAATTTTTGACTACATTTTTCATTTCGATCATATCATTGCAATAACTTATGTAGATTAGAGATACACCATTCGCAGTAATTTGTGCAAGACTTGTGATAGTAAGTACAATATGTAAAATGAAATATTTTTTTATAATTCTTTTTTACAATTATTAAGAAATCAGCGATTGCTGTTTGACAGCAATATTGGCATAAGATCTAACAAAATTTCTCAAGTAAATGCGATAGCGAAGATCAAGTAGAATCTGTAATATCGCCCAGCGCAGATTAGCGATGAAAATCGAGTAGAATCTGGCTGTATTCTGCCGACTGCGCTGACGCATTCTAAATGACATTGATAGCAGATTGATGTGCAGAAATGGAGCAGAATCTACCGTTCATTTGCCTTTATATTATGTTCAATATATTCTGCTTGATTTTTGCTGCTAATATGCTTCTCTCGGCCTTTGCCGTCTCGATTATCCTTTATCCTCTTTTTTTATTTTACGTTTCGGCTGACCTTTATTATATTTACTATCCTCTATTTTCCGATTGTTGGTGTAAGAAGGCAGGTGTGCAACATTGTGCACAATGTCGGATGAATAAAATTTGAGACAAATTTCTAATTGATGGTAAATTTCTAATAGCAACTTTATATTGGTTTTTAACATTTTGAACAAATTTCTGATTGGTTGAAATAAAGTGACGACTACGCATCCTTAGAAGTGTTTCACCTATCTTTTTACATCAACATGTTCCGATCAGAGAAGACGCATTGTTCTATTTTTCAAATTCATTATTGCTCCTGTTGCGTTTCTCCTTTTTGTTTTGAGATCTTTATTGGCTCGCTTCTCTATTTTTTTCCTTTTTTTGTTTGCGTTTTGGCCGATGTTTATCATATCGACTATCTTTCGTTTTTCTGACTTTATTTTTGTCCGATTTCTCTTTTATGAACTTATCGTCTTTGTCTTATCATTTTCTTTTCCGGACTGTGGAGATTTTTGATGATTTATACTCTTGGAGTTTCTCCGCGTTCAATTTCTCTGCTTTACTTTTTCAGTTTTTCGACTTCTCCGACTTCTCTTTTATCGTCTTTAACTTTATCATTTCTTCTTCAATATTAAAGCTTTTAAAAAAATTTACTTTTAATTTCGTCAGAATATATAAAAAATAGTAGTCTATAGTAGAATATCTAATATTTAACATCAACAGTTTTTGTTATTGATGACTAAAATTTAACTTGTGTAACAAATATAAAAATTTTATTTATATAAAGCGCGAAACGTTTGTAAGATGTGTAAATGTCCAACTAGGTATTATAAAAGACGGCAACATAGACCTAACGACATACAATTTAGATACAAAGATATAACATATAGACTAGAGATTCAACATAAAAGATACCATATATACAAAGGTACAACATTTAAAGAAGCCCAGCGTATAAAGATTTATTCAAACATTTATTCAAGACAGATAGAAGATTATAGAAAACATATACAAAGATTTAGCGCTTCGCTATGTTTTATAGTATTTGCAATGTTCTTTTGGGGTATTTAAAATCGTCTTGATAATGCATTTATTATATTATATATGGACACAAGAAAGTTGATATATATTGTATCACATGTAGCACTGATTTAGTAATACAAGAAAAACTATTTGTAAGTAATTGAATATGATCATATATGTATATCATATTTGCTTTGTAATACATATAAACGTATACATTTCCCTTCTTTTTAAATATTATATTACATAAACATTTAGATCATTGCAAGCCTAGTATTTCTGTGTTTAATAGATGCGTTATATAGTCTAATATAATATAAATAATTATAGACTAATATTTTATGCTAAACATAGAAATAGCAGGCAATGATTTAGTAGTGTTTACTGTGAAAAAATATATATCTACACGTATTACAAAGGAGATATAATATTCATATTTAAAATGATCTAATGTATTGTGTATTTATATATGTATTATACAAGATATAGGAAATGAAAGAGTTATGGCATAACTCGTGTGATGTTAAGATACATTAGATAAAATATCGTAAGCATCTCTCTCTTAAGAAATTCTCCCGAAAGAAATTATGTCATATTTTCTACTTGCAAATTGTATTATTGACACAGTTCTGTCGAACACACAGAGCGTATTGCTACTAAATTTTTTAAGATTATGGTTGCGATTGTAATCATCTTGGTATAAACTCGATACCAAAATTTAGAATGCTGTATGAATGTATGTAATCGTATGCTGCATCAGTTCACTTTTTTTCGCCTCTCGTCGCTCTTTTCCTTTTAAATGAAAATAAATTTTATATTAATTTAGTATTGGTGTACTTATGACACTATATATCACGTAAATTATCTTCTTTACACACATTTATTTCGTAACCCATTAATCTTTCATTTTCGCAGCGTCGAAAAATGTATATAGTACAACGATGTAATCTTGCATCATAGATCAGTCATAATGCTACGTGCAATTGATCACATCAACCTAATCTAATGTTTTTGATAATATAAAGAAAGAATAAATGATGAAATATGTGTATATTTATATAAATTAAGGCGCTATGTATAGTTCTTTTTTTTTGTGGCATGCCATTCATAAGAATATTAACAGAGAGCGTGAAATGTCACGCGCTTTTACGCAGTTGTATTTCGAAAAGTATGTTGTTGTCTATCGAACTAAATGTATATATATATATATATACACATGCGTGCGTATATGTATGTTATGTGTGCTTGTCGATTGAAATACTCAATGTTATGTCGTTCTGCATGCATTGTCGTAACAAAAACACGAATAAATGAAAGAATGTCCTTCCGATGTCGCATCGAACGTCTTAGGAATCTAACATCTTTTAATTCTTTTTTTTTTTTAGAATAACATTTTATTTTATAATTTTACGCGTTCACGAGAACGTTTTATCGTTCGCGATAAGAATGCACTCGTGTTTATATTACCATTTTATTTACATTTCTTGTTCGACGATATATAAATGCTGATGTTTAAAAGACTTCTTATTTTATTAGATATTATAGCAGGAGATTCTAAGGTCTTTCGTTTTTAATTTCTACCCAAAGATGTGCACATGCATTCACAAGTAGATCTATATCTCAGAAAATTTTACAACTTACTTGAGAACGATACTTACATTGTCACGTGAGAGGTAATACTGTGGGATGTTAAAGAGTGAAATCGTTTTTTTCGTGTTATGCAGTTTCGCACTCATAAATCGGAATATCATTATATGAATGCGGTTTTTGCCATATTGCCTGCTAGTAAATTAATTAACTCACATATTTATGACATATTTAATAGATTACTGCAGAATGTCGCGGTTTGATTGCAATTCGTAATTAATTTCATCGACACCGTTGTTTATTGAACCTATCTTCCTTTCTTTTAACTTCCATATCTAATCGCATGATCGGCGTTAAAGTACAAAGACTTTTTGAACTTGTTTTGATGAGTGTGTCAGTTGCGACACATATGTTCCCTACAACACACATTAAGGCGCTTTCTTCGTGTAATCAAATAGTAAGGTATTTTTTACATCGTTCAGAAGAGACAGATAAAATGATAAGGCTAGATGTAGTCTTTTTTAGATGCCTTTTTCAAAGCGAACTTTTTGTTAACAATTTTGCGAATGTCGATAAAAATCCGATGCCGATGTGTTAAATCAACGTCGCGCGTGCAGATCGAAGAAAAATCTATGTCACGTTATATAGAGCATCCTAAATATCCACGGATACTTCGGATTTATAATCTGAGACATTCATAAATGCTTATGAATTGCAATAGTACACGCATTTTTATCGTGGTGCGCAGTCGGATATATTGCTGCATGATTACGCAATCTTTTGCTACTTTCATAGATCGTCTTCTTGTTTACCGCGTTAACTACGACAGCCTTTTAAGGTCGCAAATTCTATTTAATATAAAGATCACTCTTTATACGTTATATCGTGGAACTGAATATCGTACATCCACAATAATTTAACGTTGAATGTATGGATTATTGTTGTTTATAAACATGTTCGAACGGTGATATGCGATGTACGTTAATAGTAGTACTATGCGACGTATGCGTCTGATTGTGAGTAAACTCGATCTAATCATTATAGCATAATATTTAATTGCATATGCGTAGAGTGGCTAAGGTCATTGTATTTGCGGTTTTGTAAGAATTTCTAGATCAATGTTATGTGAAGCTTATAGGGTGCACAAATATCATTTCTCACGAGTCTTATTTGCGTTGTACATAGTAGACGAAGGTAGGCGTGTGGAATGAGAAGTGCTCTGATGACTTTGGAGACATAGTACAAGACAAAACTGCTCGATTTATATCCCATTTGATGATATACGTTCTATGTACATTTATTAAATATATTAAAAATATACTAAATGTCTTGAGAACGATTCAAATGCTTTTTAACACTTAATATAATATATATCCTATGAAATATTCGCTTATTAATTGTTTCTCAAATTGTGCTATGCCGGTAAAAGTAGTATTTCTGCAAAGAGATTGTAACTAAAAAATCAAAATGCAAATATTTTGCGAAATATTTATTTATAAACTTAGAATATTTAAAGTTCCGAAGTGATAATTTTATCGCGTATTTTATAAGAATAATTCTTTTATATTAGAAAGATATAGGATAGTATTCCTGTACGAAGGGGTTGGAACTCGTAAATCAAAACACATGTATTTTGAGAATTTCTTAGAAATTAATATGATAATATACAATTATCTCCGTTTGTTCTTTTCTCTCGAGTTGATGGCTGTTTAAGAGGTGGAACTAAAAATTGAAGATATATCGATTTGAGAACTAGAATAGCTAATTTTATTGTGAAGCTTTATCCAATATTCTTATTTTCAAATGTTGGAATAAATGTTCATTCACAACCTAACGTAAAGAAAATTAAATTCCTGCTCATAGTATCAAACTTTTTGACTTGCAGTATCCGAAGGTTTACATGTATATCATTTTTAAAATTTATTTTAAAAAATTTATTTTTTTTATTCCCGCATGAGGAAGCTACACTGCAGACATACGAATTTGTGATATTTAGACTGTATGCCATTGTATACAAATGAGGAAAATGCCAAGCGTAAAAATATCGCTTGATCGTTTGGTGCAGAAATGCGCTTTTATATTCCCTTTATTGAGTTTATGTTACTGTTTATTGAATGTCCCTTAATCTTTCGTACAATAATGTAACAGAGTAGAATTAATCACGGCTTGGTCACGCGTCGATAATTCCATTACAATAACAACATTAATTACAAAGGACGTGAAGTGTAATACGTGTGTTATGTCCAAGGCACTTAACTCCGACCATGTCTCTTCCTTTTTTTTTTGTCAAAACGAATCGACATCGAGCTTCAGTAACGGGTTTTCGCCAAAAACACAGAATGTTGATATCCCGACAAGAAGATTATTAGGCACAAGAGTAGTGAGATAGAAAGTAATCTAATATCCTGCCAATTCGGCGAACGTCGAGTCCATTTCGTCGGCCAACGACTTGTATCTGTCCTTGTTGATGCCCAATTCATCTGAAATGATAATTTTTATTTCCACATGCGCCGCTCGTGACAGGAAATGATATTTATATATATTTAAATGTATGGAACTCACCTTCGAGCCTATCCACCTCCTTCTGGAGTTTCTTGACGGTCTTCTCGGCGAACTCGGCGCGGGCTTCGGCCTCCTTCAATTTGACCGTCAAAGTCTTCAGTTGACGTTTGAATTCTTCGACTCGTTGATTGGCCTGATAACAAAGAGCATTTTAATTGAATTTTGAACGTTTTAACATTTTTATTGAATGTAAGTATATAATATTTATTGTTAACACACTTAAGAATCACGTACCTTTTCTTCGGAGACCTCCAAAGATTTCAAGCTGTTACCGACGACCTTCAATTCCTCTTCCAGCTCCATGATCTTGCTGCGAGAAAGCGGGAAACGGATAAGTTATAAAAATATAACCGAGTTTGTTTTACTTGTTTTGACATTAAGCCAAATGATCTGGCACTCACGCCTCGCCGGATTTCACGCGATCCTCCGCGACTTCGAGCTCGTCTTCAACGAAGGCCAGCTTGCGCGACACCTCGTCAGATTTTCCGTCGGCATCCTCAGCGAGCAGGCGGGCCTCCTTCAGTTGGTTCGTCAGTTGGTCCATCCTCTCCTCGTCCTGTTGCGCGCGATTTTCCAATACTTTGCACATACTGCAATTCGTATCACATTTCGTAATGCGGTAACAACGGACGGGTAGATCGATTAAGTCGTGCAATTACCGGCTAGACTCGTCGGCGGCCTGCGAAGCTTCGGTCAGCTTAGCGGTCGCGGTGTTCAATCGTTCCTCCGAGCGCTCGAGATCCTCCTCGATAAGCTGGACTTTACGGTTAAGGGCAGCAACCTCGGATTCAGCCTAAAAGGATCGAATGTGTGAGGACCAGAATTCGTGCAGCATTTCTTTATTTTATAAAATATAGCAATAAATATATAATATATATAAAATATGTATATATTATATATTATTATATATATAATATAATACGTATATAAGTCTTATTTTTAGTTCAGGAATGTCGTTAAAATTAACAAGCAATATGTACATAACGAGCTTACATTAGTAAGAGATTTCTCGCGGTCTTCGAGATCCTTGTTGGCCTGCTCGAGAGCCTGCTTGTTAGCTTCGAGATCGGCTTCAACCTGAGCTAATTTTTTCGTAAGGTCCGCGACCTCCTCGAGGACCTTGTCCGCGCGCAAATTCGCATCTTTTGCCTGCCCCTCGCAGGCGTCGGCCTTGTCCATAGCATTGTCCTTCTCAAGCTTCATCGCTTGCATCTTCTTCTTGATGACATCCATGGTGGCGGCTTTGTTTTGCGGACCGTACCAACGAAATTACCGAGTTTGCTGAAAAACATAAACGTTCGCGCTGTAAATTCCATCGTCGTTGACGGAACGGCGTATTCGTGCTTTTTCACGCGCGAAGACGTGGGAGCCGTGTTTTGAGCTCGAGGCGGCTGCATTTCGGCCTCTCGCCGAAAATATGCGCGTGCCCGCCGCGCGGGCGCGGCTTGCGAGCCATCGAGCCCGACGTTCTCCGCAAAGCCATAATTCCTGTAGGTGATCGCAACGCGTAAGCACGAGGAGGAGCACGCATCAGGGCGTCTACGGAAATAGCATCTACAGCCCGATTCTATAAATATGTGCGGAACGACGGCGCGAGCAAAAGCTCTGACGCCGCGCCGCGGCGCAAGAAGAAGCCAAAACGTAACGAGTGTAACCCAGAAGAACGGGCTTTACTTGGCCGCCACCGTCGACCGACATTCGATCTAACCGACGCGTATTAATAGCATTTTACAAAACTTCGGCGGGTCCCTCGCGCGATCGCGGCGGCGGGCCCCTCGCGCGAATTTTACGCTCGCGAATCGAGCGAAGCTTCGAGGCTCGCGATGATAGTCTTCGCGACAATATCGCAAAATTAACGTGGGACGTAATGAAATACTCGATGCCACGTAGAATAATATCGCAATTTAAAACGAGAGAATATTATTATGTAAATTCGCGTATATTAAATGTAATACTGTTTGTGACATAGAATAATCAAATTTGTAATAGCGCGGAGGAGAGATTCAAAACAATGCCCAATATGTATGAAAACACATTAAAGCAGAAATGCCGTTAAGGAGATAGTTGCACGTAACAATATGTAATATATGTTATATTGATTTTCAATATGTATAAAGCTATCTTTCAAGTGCCTGTGCTCGCCACATAAAATAAACGTTTCTCCCAACCAGAAGAACGAAAAAAAAATCAAATTACTCTATTTATTTTAAGAGATTTACAAATTACGAAAACTGAGCAAAATATTATTCCAACATGTAATATCTGATTCCGAGGTATTAATAATTAATTTGCCGAGCTGCTGATTACATTTGTCATCTGATATCAAAGTGATGTAATATCATATCTATTATGTCTACCGTCGAGAAAAAAAAATTACGATTTGAGCGTAATTATCGCGCGGATATTTTTTCACGTGCAATTTTTTTTCCTCTTCGTGCGAAATCGATAGACTTATCGTGTTACATAAAGAGTATTATTCGAGGGAATATTATTATATTTAACAAAGTGTGTATACATAACGAATCAGCGCACATGCACGCAGTTGACAGTTACAAATGCTACTTACGGCATTGCCTTTATGTTAAGCCCGAAAGCAAATTCCTGAAGCGTTAGCAGAGCTGTTATTATTTGGCAGCGGTTAGAAAGTCTCGCAAAGCTGTCCAGTCCCCAAGACATTGCGGGGTGCCTTCGTGAAACGAATAGCTTCCTGTAAGAAGTTAAACGTCGTCTCCGTCGTCCAATAAAAAAAAAGAAGTTAAAAATATAAATTGGATCACGACAGATAACGTAAGCTAGAGCAGATAGAAGATTGTCGTTCGAAACGTTAGAAACACACATGTTAAGTATTGGAAACGAGCCACGCAGAAATTTTCAATTTTTAATTTCAAGCACTAAATAACTATCAGCACTGAATCGTTTAGTATGATTTTCTTTCAGAGCACTTTATCCTCTTCGGGATGCATTTTTTTTGCACATTCTAATAACACTCGTATTTTAATAAACGGAGCGCGTTCCTCTCGCTGATACCCTTCACTGATCTCACTGCGACGATCAACATCCGCACAGAGGGTTGATTGCATCGTAAAGATACTACTTACGGACGCCGTTAAATAGGCCGACGAGTCGCTAAAATTCCAGAGTTAAAGCCTTCTTAAAAGTTCAAGTGCCGTTGGTTAGTTGAGCACTTATCGATCCGCCGATTTATCCTTGCGACGGGCGGGGTTGCGCGATCCTTGCCTTCGTCGCCACTTCCGCCGTTCTCCACTCGCCAACGGGAGCTTGTTCCGCATCGCGCTGTCACGGGGTAAAGCGTAGAAGACAGAGAGGTAGCCAGACAGAGAAAGAGAGAGAGAAAGAGAGAAAAGAGAAGCGAAGCGAAGCGTTTTCACTGCGGGAGATAAGCGCGCTGCCGACGACGGTGATGCACTTACCAAAACCCGAGCGATCGGAGCAGCGTGAGACGAGTATCTGAGCGGAGAACGGAAAAGCCGTTCAGGCGAAAAGCGCGCGGCGGAAGGACGCGCGTGTCACGTCGCCTCTGCGGGGTGGGGATCCCAAAAATGGCCCGCCGCGAGCCCCCCGTAACACGTTTATTTTCTGCTCTCGCGCGCGGCACGATCTGTATCGCATCTTCGTCCGTGTGTCGCGCTGGAGCGCGATTCGACGAGACACGTTCGGCGAGGATCCAGCATCCGCGCGCGCTCCAGGGTTGCGACGCAGCGCTCGATCTCGCATCTCGCAGGGGAGTAAATCTCGGCGGACCGTAGACGGAAAGTAGACGCCATCCGTAGAAGTGTCCGTTTACGGTTGCCGCGAAAGCGAGAGAGACTCGCATTTCCACACGAGTTTTACGCGAGTTTGACTGTGAGATTTCCCTCGGCTGCTGTGCTTTGCTATATAAATTAATATAGCTCCAGATTCTCGTGCACCGTCCGTGATAATTGATGCAAAGTTTGACGCGACAAACTTTCGTATTCCTTTGTATTATACAAGAAAATATATGTATACGCATTTTTTTTCTGCAATTAATTATATTTCGGGAAGAAACTCTGACGGAGAAAATATTCGCGTCGCAGAATATATGTTCGCAGTGTATTTGCTTATGATTATTTTTCATTTATTATTATTTATAACCCATCGGTCGAACAAAGAATGCCACTTATAAGCACATTGTACAAGTGTTTAAAAATATTTACAAACGTTCAGAGAGATATATATATATATATATTTTTTTTATAAGGATTAACGTCGTAGAAGAAATATCTGTTTCTCTCTCTCTCTCTCTCTCTTTTCCTCCCTCTTTCGCATTTCCTGTTTTATTTCCGTTTCGCGTCTTACGCTCGGCGAATCATTTTTAGAGATCGCTTCGCGCTTCGCTACGTTCACCTGTTGCCAGACATTTATCATCGTGAAAAAAATAAATCTTTATTTTTAAGGCCGTCATTTGAAGTTTTTCCCTAACTAGTTCTGTCGATAAAATGTACAATGAGAGACACGGCTGCGCGCGGAGCGCGAATTTAGGAGAATTAATCTCTTTGACTTCTCAACACGTAAATTTGCGGCTTATTTTTGTACGCGCAGTTACGTATGTACACGTATAATGATTTCTGGGTTAACCCCTTACGGCACAGCATCACCGAAATACACGCACAAGCCCCGATGGGCTTGTCAAAATTTATTATATTTCTTTCGAGATTTTATTGCGTCACATTTCGCGCGGGGAAATGTATTTACATATTTCAATCCATCCGTCGTCGTCAATAGAATCCTCTTGTATTATTGCCGATAAAAATACATTAAATTCTATATCTCTCCTTTAAAGAGGTAGAATACTTTAATATCTATTTTTATACACCGTTGAGACACACACACACACACACACACACACACACACGTGTGTTGTTTTGTGAGTGCATGCAACCTTTTACGACGGAAAATTGTGACTACGCGGTAAGGGATTAACGTGAGCACAGCATCGCGCTGTGTAACGTCCGTTTCGTACGCACGTACGACCAAGCCGGTCAAAAATACTCTTAAAGATACTTCAGAGAGGTCCTCGACTTCGAACAGATAATTAGGAAGAAAACTGTTCTATTACTGTTTGTGCTTATTGACCTTATTACGATAGAATCCACGAAGGATCGTGCTACTTTACTTCGCAGTCCCCCGCGTTTATAGGAGTGTAAAAAGTGGTAGAAGTCATGAAAGGGTGTCAGATAAAACTTGTTTTGTAATATGTACCTAGCTTGAATTATAATGCGAGGAGCATAGAAATAGTATAACAAAATATATGAAATATTTATAAAACAGCTCCCCTTCCAACGATATTTGCGAAAATGTCTCATCACGTTAACAATGTCTAATTCGAAATTTCAAATTAAGAAGACTTGTTCCATGATTATCAGTCCTTTTTCGCGCGATTGCCGCATGAATATAAATCAGGAATCTCAATTTCTCGACAAATGAATAAACCGAACTGCCATTTCCGTAACTGCGGCGGCGCCGTCGAACTTTTCACAAATAACGACGGAAGTCGCTTGAACGAACGTAGTCGTGCATGGCCAAAGCCGTGCCTTATCACATATTTTCAACGTCGCTTTCCCTAATAATATGTACATGTCATGATTATAATCTAAGAAGTACTTACAGCTAGGTAAGACAGATTCTCGTGACACATGGCTTACGATCGACACGGCATTCTCTCTCTCCCTCGGCGGGAAATATGTGCTCGAAGTTATTTTGCGCCGTAAGACAGGGCATCGTGTCACTTCTCCGAATCATCGTCGTCGTCGTCGTCGTCGTCGTCGTCTCTTCTGGCGCGCGAAGAACGCGTCTCATTATCTTTATATCTACTTAACGAACATACTACGGATACTCTCTAGATTGGACGTCGACGGTGTACATTAAAATGTGTTGTGTGTGCACATTATTGCTACCCTAAACTTTTGAATAAACGCGACTCGTAAACTTCCTTCGTGATATATACGTATGGTATCTCATGGAATTGCTTCGCAAGAGTGACGGAGCTGCGCGAAGCGGTATACCTGCTTGTTTCAACGGAGAGACATGCAACTTAACGTAATAGAGCGAAGACCCGATACCCCTCAAGCTGTGCTTATATATACATATATATATATATATATATATGAGCATGAATTAAATTTAACGCGCACGTAATACGGCTATCTACAAAATTATACGTCATTTAATATTAAGTAGAAAACGTTTCTCGTGGTGTAGATTTGTAATAGGTGGGAGATTAGGTTTTAGACTTTCGGGATAATGTTTTCGTAGGTAGTTGCAGACGGCAGGATAATTATAATTCTTTCGGGTATAGGATTAGTTGCGGAGCGTACGTTTTCAACGTACGTTTTTTTTTTGTACATAATCATTAAATAATATAGGATTATACGTACGTAGAGTGACGCAGGCGAGAGTTTGTTTTGTTCAAGGGATGAATATATATTATTTTGAGAACGAAAGAGTAGAGATATTGTTAAAGTCAGGTATTATCCTGTTTGGCAGTGAGAAATGCCTAGGACAATGTACACAGTATCGCTTAACCCTTGAATGCACGGCGCTTTAATGAAATCTTCCGTTAACATGTGCTAAGACGTCGCGAAAATGTTTGAAAAGTTTTGTATTCAAAAATACCTTTGTTGGGATATATATCATCTATTATTTATCGATTTGTATTAAATGAGATAATGTAATATTAATAAATTATGTGTATCGCTGGACGCGAGATATCGTAATTGGATATATGCGTACATTTGTATTAGGTACAATAAGGCATAGAAAATATTATTTTATACATGACATTTCTCTTGCAGTTTTTGCGTGCCTAAACGGAATATTGTAAGCATATTTGCTCTGATATGCATGTTACGTCAGTCTTAATTTATCTCGTGCCGAATCGAAAATAGCCGGGGATGCATTCAAGAGTTAAATATTACAACGAGATCACGAATTGACGTTAACGGCGAAAGGAAACGTAAATGTCAATTTACGAGTAATCTAGTGTCGCGTCAACGAGCGCTTGTTTACGTTTACGATAAACGTTGCATTACGGGCCCGGACGTATGCATGCATGCGCATTTATCGCGCGATTCGAAATAACCGCTTTTTGATCAATCTCGCACGTATATCGTCATATGTATCCCATTTCTATTTTGCGGACTGCGCGATTAATCCCCCTCCAGCAATTTATTCTACGGTCCCAGTTTTTATTTTATCAGAAATTATTCCATTCTGTCCGTGCCATTAAAGCGCCGACGGGCTATTTATCCCGATGAATGTCCAACAGTTCGACAATAACGCGATTGACCTGCCAATCAAACATTTATTGCCTCGAGCCAGTAGCTTTTAAATTATCGCGTTTGATAATTTTCCGATTAGCGTACCAGTTTTTCGCCGCAAGCCTTTGAAAAAAAAATTTCCAGACGTTCCTCTGTACAAGATAGTAGGTACGCATAAAACTAATTTATCGATAAATTTACTGGACTTGCGATTTACGATTTTCTTCTTCAATCCGGCGTCGCTCCTCCCTCCGCGTTTGCGTCGGCAACGGGAAATGAATTTTTTCTTCGTGCGGGACGCGGGCTCGTGAGTAATTAACCAGCTCAGCTATCGAACGAATCGAACTTCAATGAGCGTGACTCCGGAAGACGTCGTAACGCCTGGTACAGCGACGCATTGTCGGCGTCGCCGGCGCTGAAGCGGTGCCACAGCTTGTTGTCGGGATCCCAGGCTGAATTGGGCGGCCTGTACAACCGGGGAATGTGGCGAGCGTCGCGTGTAATTCCGAAAACGTAGCTGTCATTTCCTGAAATCAGTTTAAAGACATCTTAAAACGTCCGACGTACAAATGACTCTTGTCGGCGAAACGATGCCGAGTCTCCGTGTCGAACAACGTGGATGTACGAAACAAAGCGAACGATTTGTTACAGACATGTATACCGCAGAAAGTTGGCAGAATTTGTAATTGCGACGATTAGCCCTTAAGATGTCCAATGTCGAGTTTTTTTTTTTAATTAAAAGTAGTTTTGATATCTGTATGATTCGTATTACTTCAATATTTCGATTTATATACTCTCGTTACTGCGTTGTTAAATATTTAACAAATTTGAATTTTTGGCACCTAAATTTAATACGACAGAAAACTTGCACTTCATCCGGATAAATGCTTCAAACGATATTATATTATTACAATGAGGTCATTAAAATTTAAATCAAAATGTAATAAATTATTTTTTAAACATATTAATAACACGTATATTATAAAATATCCAATGTATTCTTTGCTTTCTATAAAAAAAAGGTATTTAAAATTTGCGCAGGCCCCTTTTGCGTACCGCCTTCTATTTTCATTAAAAATTGGCGGAGCAAAATATTAAATTTGTGGAGCGCAAAGAGTTAACTTGTACGGTAAATAAATGAGTTTGTCAGAGACGTGTCATGGCGTGATTATTTTTCACGTAGAGATATTCTTGCCAAAAGAGAAAATATCCGCTAGAAAAACCACAAATGCGAATAACTTGCAAAAGTACGTCCCGTGTAGGACGCTAAGGTGAAAGGTATCCCCTTTGCACGATACCCCATTTCAAGTCCGCCATCGCGTAACCCTTCTTGTGGAAAACGTACGAGCGGAGCTCGCAGCTACCCCCGCAACGAGACGTCTCTGCGCTACGTTGAAAAACGTATTTCTCATGATGGAGAAACTCTTTCACACAAGGGAGCATTTTCTCCTTCGGAAAAATATCCCTATTGCGAAAAACGTTGAAACGTATGTATGTCCACGAAATCGTACGAGTGACTACCCTCCCTATGATGAGAAGTATCTTTTTCGTAATATATAAATATCTCATCCCCAGGGGAGAATGTACATTTATTCCTTAAGAAGCGTTATTTTTCCACGTGTATCTTACCTACCCAAGAGACTGTCCCTCGTCGTTCAATTGATGGAAAATCTTTTTGCATCGAGCCATTATTTTAATAAGCTCCCGGCAATCCCTTGCGATTTGATTTATTTTACGAATGCCTCTAACGCGAAAGTCCCCTCGATATATATATATAGCGTATATATAGCGGGACGAAATTACCTGCAGTCGGAGATTGCGAGGGCGATTGCTGCGGCGAACCCGCCAGAGGTGATAGGGGCTCGTAGGGCGGCGGCGGGGGTGAAGACGGCGACGGCGTCGGCGACGGCGGTGGCAGCCTGAGAACGACGTCCGGATCGAGGCCGAGGGCCTTTAGGGCCCTGCGGGGATTCGCGCGCACCCACGTCTCGAACAGGTCGACCGGCCAATCCGTCTGCGTCGATGCGTCGATTAATCTCGCCGGTGGATTCCAACAAATGGCGTCCGGAGGATGGGACGAGCTCCTCGCGAGGACCCCGCTGCCCCGGTTCGCCGCCGGGGTCGGCAGATTCGGATTACTCTGGGGTGAACAGGCGAGCATCTGCAACGCTTGAATGGCGTTGCGCACCTGTCGATTCAACGCGCGTCATTTTAATCTCGCGGCTGAGCTCCTCTCAAATAATCCGTGGGTATATTTTAAGCTTACCCAAACAGGATTAAAAAACAGAAAAAAATTAAAACTGGAAATTTAGTTTTAGAAAAAAATCCTCCGAAAAGTTTCTCTTAAAACTTACTCGTTTCTTATACGTCTTCGTAGATTTTCATTTAATCCCTCCATAATGTCGTATAATTTTGAAGTTATAAATTCATTACATCTATATATTTTTAAATTCCATTTTATTTTTTTAGCCATAGCTATAGTATTTTATTGTATTGTACTATTCTATATATATGCCGTGCTACATTAAAAATTGCTTCAAAAGACTGCTTTTTTTATATTAAATTATTAAATTATTGTAGTATAATAGTTAAAGTGTAATTCATATCTCAAGATTAATATTTACACGTTACGTAATTTTTTTTCAAATACGAAAAGAAATTAGATTAAAGGATTAAAGCCAAGAAGTCTCGGAGGATTGAGAAGTACCGGTTATAGCTGAGTGAGTGTAAAACAATTTTGCATAATGTCTCTGAGCCGGATTGAAACGAAGGATCCGTATAAAGTACCTCGCAACTGAGCGTCGCAACGTCCTGATGCAGCGTGGAAAACTGATTATCGAGTCTCTCAACCGATCCTCGGATGTGCTCCTCTACAGATTCTTGCGCGATCACTTGCGCAGCCCGTCCTCCTCGCAGCAAGACGCCCCTTCCCGCTCGTCGCCCTTCCCTATAATCCTCCCTGATATTCCAAACAAAGTTAACTTTACTCCTCATTATTCCGATCCGAAATATCGAGAACGCTCAGTGAAGCGATATCGGAATCACGGCGCGAAAATCCCGAAGTAAGGAATACAAAAGTGGATTATACCCCTCTACAATTTACCAGACAGATATAGGTATATCATCGTCTAAAGCCGACTCGAACGCGACTTTGGGATATTCCCAAGTTCTCCGAGCGGAAAATCGTGTTATCTCACAATTGAGGATTTCTTTCTTGTATAGAGAGGGTACCAACAAATTGCGCCTCTTACAATCCGGAGTATTTTTCTTACACCTCAGTTTTATTTTGCACTTAATTAAATGATGATAAATTCCTTAAACCATTATAAAAAAAAACGAATGCTTTTTTTCTCGTAGTAACAATGTATTGAATATGATATTCGATAAATAAAAAGAATTAAATATATATATTTAAGCTATATTTTTCTCGAAAAAGATGGACGTAAAAAAAAAGTTTAGTCGGAAAAAAGTGGGAAAGCAAAAAGTTCGAAACTACAAGTTAAACTTTTTTTTCCACTCTCACGGTCTGTCTATTATCTTTCTTTTTTCAACCGTTAAAATTTTTATCTTGTCATCGTTTACTTAACGCGTCTTCCCTTTTTAGCTTTTCGTATGCAGTTCGATTCAGAGACAGTTCAATAACCTTGCCGGTTTTTTTTTCAATATTAGAATCGCTTTTTCTCTACTCTTTTTTCAATAGGGGCTTACCTGAACTTGGCATGTCGTGGGCTCGAAGAGGTGTGAAGCGGTGATTTGTTTGGGGGTGAGAGGGGAGAAGTTTCGCCCTCCTCGGCTAGGTTCTCGTCGTCCTCGCTGATGGAGGGTAGTGTCAATGACGGGCCATTTATATCGGACTCCTGCTAAAATTTACACGACAAGAAAACTGATAAATTTCACGTCTGGACAAAGTCCAGCTCAGTGATCTTTGTGAAATAATGATAATACGTATATCATTATTTTTTATATATGTATAGATATTCAATATGTAATCTTTTCCTACTCGTTGTATTTATTAAAATATTCGTAAGATATATAAAGTATATGCTTCATATATAAAATATATAAAACAATATATATATATTTTTTTATATGTTATAATATATATTATAACATATATTTTTTACTTTTTATATATATATATATAAAATTAGGCATCTCTACTATTGAAAATTGTAAAAATGAATATCTTCTGAAATATTTAAATATCTTATTTAAATAAACTCTTTTTAATAGTTCTCTAAATATGTCTTTAATAATTAAAGTTACACATCTCGTGCCTTTAGTAATTTTATCTCTCTCTCCCTTTATTACTCCTCTCCTCCTTTCTCTCTCTCTTAAGAGAGTATATAGAGTTAATTACCTCCGCCTCGTATCCTTCACGTAGGTTGTATGTAAGATCGTGCTGTATATCGTGCGCAAATTCTTGTTGGTACTCGGGGTAGAGCCGGAGGACCTCAACTAAACCCTGCATGTGTATGCACTTCAAATCGCAATATGTTAACGCCTTGACGTCGCAGCTGGATTTTACTACGTCAACCGAGCCAGATCCAGTCGTGCCGCCGCCATTATTCCCGTGTTGCAAATGAACGTTTATGTCGCACCCAACTAAATCTCCCTTCCCTTGAAAGATATACGTCAGGGATGAGGTCCGCTCGCAAATTAATAACTTTATGCATCGAGAAGCGTATCAAGTTAAACAAATCTTAACCCATCTAAAATTAACATGCTCAACGTAATGTTTACCCAATGTAAAACGTTTCAAGTTCAAAATATATCCATAATTTGCAATAAAATTAATTACAAATTAAAAAAAAAAAGAATAAATCGGGGATAATAAAACGCAGGTATTGATTTGCGTTCGTTACCTAAGATTGCGACCACCATGCTGTTTTGCACAACTTCCAT
This sequence comes from Wasmannia auropunctata, assembly GCF_000956235.1. Classification (NCBI taxonomy): domain Eukaryota; kingdom Metazoa; phylum Arthropoda; class Insecta; order Hymenoptera; family Formicidae; genus Wasmannia; species Wasmannia auropunctata. The sequence continues at coordinate 194,515 of NW_012027843.1, forward strand.
AGATCCGTTGCACAGATAATAGATGTACGATAGCGCGTCGCCTTTGTGGACGAGAAATTCGCCGGGGGCGCAAAAGTTATTTCTGATGTGTAGCGAGAGTAGCTTTAGACAACCCTGTGAGGCGGCTTCGAATATCGGTAAACTTAAAATCTCTCGGTGAAGGTGCATTGAAACATCTCCCCGTAATTCCTCGGGAAATTGTTTCAGGGTCTACGGAAGAATTATTACATGTTGCGATGATGGGACAGTTATCGTAGCGATGTGCATTCTTTTTATCATTATTTTTTTATTTGCTTAATTTTAATGTAACAGAACTTAACGGTACATGTTACAATATTTTAATTAAAAAGAACAAAGCCCCGGTATAACTTTTACCTCATGCACGTCGATACCGTGGTTTAATGACCATATAGTCTGAAAGTAATCCTGCATTCGCTGCTTGAGCTCCTCCGGGATTTGATGTAAGACTAGAAAATCTTTGAGATCCCGTAACTTTGTCTGATACTGGGATCTTCTGGAGTACATTCTTTGAATGATCGCGGTAACGTTGCCGAATACCACAGCGTGCATAAGAGCTGAAATATAAATCTTACAATGTTGCGCACAATGCGCCGCGGTGGAGTGCATTAAATATACATGGAACACGATCGATTTCACATTAAATTGCCATCAATATCAGGAGAGGGATAATTCTCGAGTAATTTTCGACAAGCGCGTGAACTAATGGTGAAATTCGTAATAGCGTTATAGCGCGTTATAGTAGCGCGAAATTCGTAATACTTAATCTAACGGGCCAACCCGTCAATCTCGTTTCTTATCGATAAAATTGAAACTTACCCCCAATCAACATCGTGCAAATAGAGAAGAATTTCTCTGAGAACGTATTTGCCGAGACATTTCCGAAACCAACGGAAGTTAGACTACTGCAAGTGAAATACAATGCCGTTATGTAGCTCTCTGTGTGCGTGACGTTTTGCACGGATATTTTCAATTTCTCAGCCAGCGTATGTATCCAGCCTGGAACACATTAATGGCAGTTCTAGCGTTTCACAGATTTTTTTTTTTATTTCAGTAGACTGTTTATCATCTATACTTTCGTCTCATTGAGGTATTGATTAATACTCTCATACAATTAATAATCTCATACAATTTAATAAAAATATCCGACTGCATAAATATTCAGCTTTATACTTTTTTTTTAAACTTTTATTTGTATATTTATATTTTTATTTCCATATTTTGTACTTGAGACGTGGCATTTATATTTTTATATTCCTGCCGAGAAGCGATTCCGAAACAACTTTTCTCAACAACTATTGGATAACAATCCCTATAAATCTTATGCAAGGGTTTTCATGTCGATAGGATCTCTCTAGCTATATAGCTACAAATCCGTTCGCACAATTCTACGTCGAATGTGTAGACATGCTTTCTCAAGAGGTAGATAGCGTCGAGCGATTTTTATAGGTCACGAAGGACGTCCTTAGATTGTTTTTGTACAAACGTAGAGAATACTTGGGTATTCTCGCGGGATTGGCAATCTAGTACTATTTCCATGTACACGGTGTCTCATTTTTCCCCCGTGAACAGTTCCGTGTTGCGGAAACGCGGTACGTATATATATAACTTGCGATTACTATAAACGACGGCCGAAGCTGCTTCGAGAGACTTACCTAAATCCCAATCCTTATCGTTCCGCAAGCGCTCCTTTTCGGCGATTACGTACCAAATGCAAGCGAGCCAATGTGCCACCACAATGAAGAAGAGCATAAGCATCGTTAAAATTACCGCGCTATACTGCGAGTATCTGTCCATTTTTTGTAACAGTCGCGCGAGTCTCAATAATCTTGTGAGTTTCACTAAATGAATACTATGCGCTGATTCCTGTAACAGAGATCGACAAAGAGAACGTTCTTTTAACTTTATATATTATATATAATATATATATATATATATATATATATATCGGTGACGCTGTACAAAGTCTAATTAATGTAAATCGTTAAAAAAATGACGAGTTAAAAGATATATACATATATATATATATGTATGTATGTATGTATGTATATATGTAGCTACTGTAGCAATTTTAATTGTATATTTTATTGTAAAGCTACCAACTTCAACAGAAAGCAATTTATTCATTAAAAACATTTATACATATAACTTTGCGAATGAGAATTTTATTCAATTAAAAATGGCAACGTTTAGTAAGAAGATATTTCCCGCGACAAAATTTAATAATTAATTTTGACATAAGGTATCGATTTTCCATTACACCTGGGGCAAATTAATTAGCTTAGTTACCCCCTTCATTGGGTTGATGCATGACGGAAATTTGAAATTAGCAATTACCGCAAAATTGATATTAGGACGCGAAAACTACAAACTAAGAACCGTTCTACACAGATTTATTTATTCCAATTCAAATACTTATCCAAACCTTTGTTTCGCACTAATATTTCGTTATTGTTTTAACTCAATTTCCATGTTATCGAAAAACGAGGAATTTTTCTTGGATTGGATTAAAAGTTTGAAAGTGCAATTAAAGAGTTGGATCCAATCTCTTGAAGATTGCAAGACGAGATCGTAAATTTAATATTTTGCGAAAATAAAAAGAAGAGCTTATCGTGTAAAGCTATCTGCTTTTTGTACGAAGGTAAATAAGCTAACTCATAAAGCCATTTGTAAGCGGATGAAAGATACCTACCTCACCGCTGTAAACATCCGAGGCATAGAGAAAATCAAACGGCAATGCCGCTACGAGGTCGACAAAGAACCAGCCTTTCACGTAATTCACGGCGATGCTTTTGCTATTGCTGACGACCTCACCCTTCCTACTCACGTACGTTGTTCTGAAGTTCAAAACGATATCTGGGGAGGAATAATAGAGCATGCATACAATTCGCAATGTGCGCACGGAACGATCGGGATCTTTCGCACATAGTACGAGACGGCATCTGATAACCGTCACTCTCCAACCGTAAAATCTTGGAAGTTATTAATACAAGGACGACAAACGAAGAGTGGGATTTAAATTAAGATCTTTTGAGCATTTTGTAATTAGATGGATTTTTTACATTTTAACAATCAGAAAAGATTGTCAATCTTGCTGAACAAATCACAATTACGGCAAACAAGCGGTCCATTAGCGTGTCTGCCTGCATTGTTTCTAAATTAATCTTTTTTTTTTATGGCGAAGTGTCAATTAGGTACGTTTTCGCTCTCAAACGGAGGGGGAACATTGTTTTCAGCCCGGGGCGTGACAATAATCGTGATTGCGAGTAAATGTAAACGCCGAGTCTGCGTGTACATCGTCTAAACTAAACGAAGAGGAGAAACTGGCTCCCCTACCTTGTTGTCCTGCCGGGTTTCTATTCCTACAAACGTATCAAGCAGCTGAGCGAAACTTTGGCTTTGTGCGATGAATGCCTTTTAATCCCGTTTGCAAATTGGATTTTAGCCCGCGAAATTCACGTCCCGCGTCCACCTATTCGTGAAGTAACTTCGTTTAAAAGTCGCGGATGGTCGATATTTTACATATCACGCGTCGACATACTAGACGAGGTGTATATCGCTGCTCGTTAATTTTATTCACTAATCGTCAATATGATAAACTTAACTGAGGAATCTGTCGTTAAAATTTTTCGCGGTACGCGTGTTCGTGCGCACATCGAGAAAGGAAACGAAAGAGTGCCGTTCCAATTTATAATGCGGACGTCTCTTAATATGAATTTTATCTGCCTCGTTCAACTTCATGACAGCGCAATTTCGTTCGACAGTTAAAAATCGATGTTAAACTATAAGCGAACGTATTGAAAATGCCTGTTGTTTATTTATCGTCGTTCGCGCAACACATCGCTGCAGAATTCTACGTTCCAAAACGTTTACGTCAGAATTAGCCCGCGGCCTCGATATCGCGGACGATTGAAAAAAATAAAATCAAAGGATCGGCACTATAATGCGCGCTCGTCATTAAGCTAAAGGTACTCTCGAGACAAAAAAAACCGCTTTTTTCCATCATCATTAAAAAGCCCTCCTCGTAATTGACCTGTTCCACTATCGGATAACTTTCCTTCGAAAAGTTCAAGCCGCTTTATTGTTTACTCGATTAAACGCGTCGCTGCTAGTTGTTCCTAGCACTCCCTAAGACACTTTTGTCAGCTGATCGAAAGGTTTCTACATTTTGTAAAAATGTATTTACGCAAAACAACCGATAAGTTTTTATTTTCCTGGAAGAGACTGCAGCCGCTCGAGGATTGAAACCCGAAAGCCACTCATTATAACGCGACACTTAAGAGGAGAAAAGAGGTTGGCTGATCACTTCTCTTGGTTTCGGTCTAACGAGCACCACGTGTTGCCAATTGAACGATGGGGTGGACTTTTCTCATTTCCTTCTCGGAAGCATTATTCCAAAAGGATAGGGAGCAATCGATTTCTAAACTACGAGGTAACGATGGGATCCTTGATTTATTTTCTTACTTAAGGGAACAGCGCGCACCGTTCATTTACGTGATTATGTACACACGACACGCATATAGCGCGATGTTTAATGGGCCGATGTATGAATTTGTCGATGTTAAACTGAAAACAATATCGAACACGGATGGGGTCTAATTAATTTCCATTTTATCGGCATGTCGGAGCAAAAGGACGATAGGATCGTACCCTTTCTTTTTTTAACTCGAGGATTGTCGCGTTTACCTAGAATGATCCAGGAGGATTACCGGTCAGAGAATCTCATCAGTGGGATGAAGGGATAAGGGAGAGGTCTAAAGGGTTTCACGAGGGTCGAAAATCGTAGGTGGGATATACTCACCGATAATGAAGAGCACTTCGACGACAACGTCACTGACCATGGTAGGCCTATCGGTGTTGACGAAGCTCGCGTTATAGGGAACGATTATTGCCACGTAAAAGGTCGCGATGAGAATCAACCAGTCCCAGCAGGATTTAAAACCGCCGTAATGGCTAAGAATAAATTGCGACTTTTTCACGGTTGTCGTTTTGTATTCCGGTAAAGGCGGCGCGGTTGAATGCAGAAGCGTCTAGAATGATATGCAATGTAAAAGGAAGCGAGCTTTCACGTCCTGAATGTTACCGAATTTCTCGGCGGTCGAATAATATCGTATTTACTTTTCAAAGTTACTCTTTGCTACAATATATCAGTTTCTAGAGTATTTTTGCACAATAAAGTGCTTTTGTTCCGAATGCAAATTAACTCGCAAAATGACTTTCATAAAAGCTAATTATCGAGAAATAAATTTCTCATGCTGGTATATATCCTTCGTTGAAAATTTATATCTATATTATTTTAATCTTATTCACGAACAAAGGCAATAATTGTCAACTTCCAGTATAATGGCATTATTATGGATAATATAAGTTCTCATTATTTTATCAATTTACCGTCCCATTTTAAAACCATCATTTTTCTTCCATAAAAGACAGCAGTAATTTTGAACGAAATAAACAAACGTACATTGTTTAGCTTAATTTTGTGCTTATTGTCCTGCTTGTAATGGCCCGACAGTTGATAAAGGACGGCGCGACTTCTTCTTCTACCGTAATTGGAAGGCGGTGCCTCAGGGTCGATATTGCCATTCGAGTCTGGAATTGTAAATTGCACTATTATTGGACCAGAAGAGAGAGATTACGTATGTACAATCGTATCGAAATATCAAACTAAAAGACAAAAATCACGCAAAAAGCATTAATTAGTAGATATGCAAACAGAAACGCGCGCGCGTAACACACACCCACACACACACACACATCCTATAAAACAGACAGACAGACATACATACATACAAACAAATATATAATAATAAATTCGAATATATATTACAAAAAGATTTCGTTATAAGGATAGTTTCCTTCTCTTTATAAACATTGTTATTTTGCAGCGATTATAACTATGTGAGATAATGAAAAAAAATTCAGTATATACATTTGCAGAAATAAATATTATAAATAGTATCTGCATACACAATAAAATATAAATAAATTCTTTTTGCATAATAATACAAATTCTAGTTGCATTGGTGAATTGCTTTGTGTTTGGTGAGTATCCTGCGTAAAGTTTGTAACCGACTAATCCAGTTTAATTGATGTTACGATTCGAATTCGAGAGAACGAGCACTCTTACTGACGATAATACCATACGAAAATCCGGGAAAAGGGCATGCTTTTATTGACAAGCGTGGGGATTAAAACCGGGGAAAACTTTTCAAAGAGCGAACAGTTCGGTTACCAACCCCGACGCCGCGATAGTGAATTCGTGCAGCGTGTTGCGTGTCGCGCGGTGCTCGAAGTATTGTGGCTCGTTTAAAAACGCGCTTGAGTGAGAGAAAGACGTAAAAGGGCCAATTCCTACCCGTCCTGCGATGCGAAACTCGTAAACTCCGAATTCAAGTCGTATTTTTGGCACACGGCGCCGTGAGAGAGAGAGAGAGAGAACGCATCATTTCCTCATTAAAATCGATCCACTTGCGCGTATTTAGCAGCGAAGCATGGTTAGAACTCACCACTATCGTGCAACTCACAGAGCTGAAGGTTCTTCGTGTGGGTGATGTCTTTGTGCGAGGCCAGGAACAGTACGACGTCGCCCTTCTCGTTTTTTATCGGAACAATGTCGAGTAGGCAATCGAATGGACTTCCTGCGGACAGAGGGCGGAGGGGAACCGTTTACCGAAAGCAAGCGAAAAACTGGAAGGATAATAATCATTGGCTATCAATTTTAGAGCGAGACCGCGGAGTCGTCGTCCGTAGGGATGCGAGACGGTAAATCGCTCGCCGCTGAGAGCCACATGCTCCGATAATGAGCTACGTGATATTTGCGTCAGCTCCGCTTGCAAAACTGTATACCGTATAAACGTACGTATATACGTACGTACGTACGTACGTACGTGCGTGCAAAAAAGAACGTGACTTGAAATGTCGACGGATTACGTCAAGTTTTTTTTAAAACGAGCTATTTTTTGGGAGGAAAATTGCGAAACGTGTTACATAAAAAGTAGAGGAAAAAGAAAAACGCGAAAATACGTACGCGTTTGGTCGCCGCAAACGCGCACATCGTATCTCAGCTTTTATGAAAATACAGCGTGATTACACAATAGAAGATAAGATGACGTTTTATTAGATGCCTCCCAATGGAATTGCCGCGAATGCGACGTCGGTGTGGACTACAAAGGAAATATCGCGCCCGTGTACTGACGGGAATTTCCGTCGTCCCGACACGTTCCTTACGATCCCTTATTTACACGAGACATCTCTCCCGCATTCAAAACTGATTTCTTTTTCTTCTTGTTTCCGATACATTAGTCTTTATTCGCGTTATACGGATGTAATGCGAAGCGCTGCAGCGAACGACGACGTTGGATAAGTATAGTTTTGATATTCTCGGAGGACTTAATAAAAGTAATCGCGCTCTCTGATCTCGCCTCTTCCCGGGGCGTCAAAGCATTGCGGCCTTGCGAAGTTCGCGAATCGGCAATTGACTTACCACTCGCAATCGCGCGGGGCGCGAAACAGAAAAACTTAGTTAAACTACATCACCGGTAGAAATAAATTCTGGGTCAAGATAATAACACGAAGAAGTGTATTGCGGGAGGCTTTCCCGATTAACTTTACCGTAGATTGATTTTCCTCGTTGCGCGAAGAAATAACGAAGCGCGGCCGCACAGCGGTGCAGGCACAAGATTACTTCATTTGGTTTTGCATAGCAAGTTTCCTTAGAAAATATCGTATTCCTTAATGTCGCCCGAGCTCGAAAAATGTAAATCGATAATGACTCTCCATTCCATGAAGTCCTTCTCTCTCTCGCTCTCTCTTTCCCTCTTTTCACTTCTTTTATACACTTTTCCTTCATAGACTTTTTAAAATATGAATATCATCATTAGAGAGAAAGAGAGAGAAAGAGAGAGAAAGATTCCATATTCCTTAATGTAATACATTGGCTATATCACGTTATGTCCACATTATATAAAACTGCACGATATTACATAATGACTTTTTTAAACTTTTATTTTCAACTTTTCCACTTTCGACCTTCTAAAGGATTGAAAAATTAAAGCTAATAAATGGAATATATAATTTAAATAAGGAAAATCGGGCGATAAGAGCAAATCAAACTGCGAACGATTGTAATTTTCCAGAGAGACCGAAATTGAAAATACGCATCGTAAAATATGTATAATCTCTTGTGATGGGAGCGGAGGTAACCTGTTAGGACGCCGGCGTAATACTCGCAGCGCGATCGCTCACGGTTCAGAAACAACCCGTCATTGGAGATATCTCATCGGGGGAGAGAAACTCACCGTTCTTCTTGTAGAAGACAACCTCCATCTTCAGTTCCGTCTTGCTCTCGAGGCTCTTGTCGATCATGGCCTTTTCTTCCTCCTTCGTTTCCGGCCCGTAGAGAAACTTGCAAGCGCAACCCTTCTGCATGATTTGCGCTCGCGCGAATCCTGTCAGCTCGCAGAACCCATCGGAGCAATAGACGATCGGATAGATCGACGGAACCTGCGCATTTCCCAGTACAAAGTTGCTGTCTGCGAACAGAAGTAGAACACGTATACGTATCGAAGATTGATCGCAACTGATAACGGCGAAGACGCGTTTTGAGGAAACGTACGTGAAAGTAATTTGTAAAATTGTATTACCGGAAGTTGTTCTACGAGGAAAATGATTTTAGCGTTATTATATCCAGTTCATAATCTACAAAATTCTCTAACAACTCAAGTATGATGAGCAAAACATTTTGATGTTCTAACAATCAGCTTGAACGTCCTACATAATTATTTTGATGGTCCTATAAAATTATTTTCAGATCTGTCTTTAACTCATAGCGTTTTTCACTGGGAGAAACTGAATATGCACCGTCGCTTGGAGCGTGTGCCGCGTTTTTGTACTAAAATACAAAAACTCGGCATCAAGTCTTCCAGTGAAACAGCGCGCACCGCCTTCGTGCGCACCGAAAAGCTCAATGAACGTTACTCTCGACAAGTGTGCACTCAGTGTGCACCAGTGCGATCAGTGAAAAACACTTTCAATTTTTTAAATATTTCAGCAACATATATTATTCTTCTCGTAAATGTATCGAGGAAAAAATGTTATATAAACTGCCAGTCCTTATCCGATTTTACTTTTTTTTTTTGCTTCATAACCAACGTTGTCCTTTATAATTTTTAGAATTTAGAATGTCGCATAGGATTTCACGCGATGCGAAAGCGCACCTAAAAATCTGACATTTTCATCGAACGCCCCAAAGGAAAGCGCTGCTGCTTTTCCCCGGGGAGGTATTTTTAGTCAATAATCCCTTCACGGTTCAACCTCCCGTACATTATTCGTGTTAATTCCTATTTTCCGCGTCGCATGAAGGGTGGCTATAATCATCAAACGATACCGTTTCCGGATATTTCCTTACGATCGAATCAGACGCTCGCACGGGACAAAGGAGACACATGCAGAATGTGCATGTCCCGCACTGATAAAGGCGTTCGTGCACGCGTGGTAAACTCTTACCTTAACCCGAAAGAGAAAAGACGCGTAGTATGTGTGTATCGGACATTTCGTTTCGGAAAAAGTTCACGCCGTTGTTTCTATACACTTTGGAATCCCGCTGGTCCTGACATCCCCCGTAGATATACAGCAATTTCTACGCGCGCACGTTCGCGCGAGGACGACCTCGTTTTTAGCCGACAAAATTTATGCTCGAGAAAACGCGCGTGTTTGCAAAACAATATCGCATTTACCGCACCCCGTATTAATTTAAATGCACCTCACGAGTTACGCGTTTTCCGCTTCCGAGAGCCCGCATTGGCGTATAATACGTGTGAATCCTGAGCAAGCACGGAGCAAACCCACCATACGAAAACCGCTGCATAATGAAGTAACATCGTAACGCAGGTTTGCTTCGTCGGACATGTTCGTCATAGGTAGAGAGCGTCATTCGAGAATGCCGTCATTCTGCTGTCTGAGATAATGGAAAGTGGGAAAAATCTCAAGGTCAAGTGCAATATTAAAAAAATAGCATCGCGCTTTTATCCCTTAGAGACTACGATGACGTCAGAATCATTGACGAAGCTTACCGCGTCCAACGACCCGGATAATCAACTATGCAACATTTGCATCACGCGCTCCTTTTTTTTTCTCCGAAGTGTCATCATCTTGTGCGCGACGCGGCACAAGACATTAACAATATAACTTACGTAACTCTCGGCTGTCCGTAACACTCTCAACACTTTGCGTCACTGGCTGTGTGAAAAAGCGATACACAACAGTACGAAGCTAGAAACGTTAATTCGCGCAAGTTGGTTTGATTGCGGTGATAAATCGATCTACACAAACTGCTAAACGATTATTATTAGCGCGGGTAGCAAACGGGTCGTTCAGGGAAAAGTCCCGGGTGTAGTTTCGCCTGATTGCTCCGGAGGCGGTAACACCAAATAATTACGGAGATCCCTGCACGGGGCTTCCAAACTCCCGGGCAAATTGCGTAAGTTATGGCCGGAGCGACTCATCAAACGAAATAACTAATTACACGGTGTTAAAGTGTCAATCGAATCGTTTTCTCTTCTCGCACACACTTTCAGCTGCTCGACACAACGGCCGCTCTCCTTGATTCAATTTGTACTCTACCGCGTTTGATGCGAAAGGGTTTCTCTACGTTAGCACAATCGGATTTTTCTCGGGTGTATCTAAAGAGGTAGAATTGGATACGGCAGGAAACGTGGGCGGCGCGCTTGCCGTATACTTCCTACATTTCTCGGGAATTCAGTTATTTAAAGTTTTGAGAAGGTCGTGAATTTTGCGCTCTACAGACACTAAAAGTGAGAATTTAAAAAATCAATCCGAATTATTAAAAGCGTGATTATTGTTTTTGCACTCATTAATCCGAACAAACACGCAGTGTTTCAAATTTCATGAACAGAGGATATAGGTATGTCAGCTGTGCGCATTAATTGTTTTTCGTAATTTTCCAATCCTCTTGCAATAATGGCGCGTTGCAATTTTGGCGGACAATAAAAGAGAAAAATCATTCGTGAAAAATTTTGAGGGCCGTGGTCATGTAGATTACAAAATGGATACAGCAAGAAAAAAGTAATTTGTTTAATAGGATAAAGACAATATATATAGATATTATTTTTAACATTTGGTCGTTAGCACGGGGGAGCGATTTAATAATTTCATGACGTAGGTATTAGTTTCGGACAGCAAGTATCAATACGCGAATTTAATTAAAACAATGGCTTTAAGCTAATTATGGAAAATTATCACGAATATAAGAGAATAGCACGCGATACGTTCATATTACGATGCGCATTCGTTGCTATTATCTACTGCAGTCACGTTCCCTGTTGTCTTTGGCTCATAGAATATTCATGGATTAAAATATACGTGATGTTCAGCCAAAAATAATAATATTACTTTACACAGTTGCCAGTTTTCAGTCGCGTGTCAATGTTTAATCGCGACATTATCATGGCCATCATGGATTTCCACGGATAACACGTAAGGACACGTATGGATGTTCCACGACCTTGCGAGCTGCGTCACGTTTCGCGGATTTAGTTGCAAGTGAGTTTCGAATAGGGATAATGTAATAGGATAATTTTATAAAGCCAGAGTGTGGCAATTCCCTTTTTCTTGGATCTGCATAAAAGATCAAAAGTTCAAAATTTCAAAGTGCTTATAATTACAGGAGCTCCCGCTCCCGCGAAGAGATCGCGGCAGATTGGCGACACAGTCGGATGGCCAGCGTGCTTATTTGAGTTTTATATATATTCGATATCGGCTCTTGATGAGGATCACAACCGTACCGTCACGGTTATACACCCTCAGATTGAAAGTGGGGAAACGTCGGAACTTGGCCGAAGCAATCTAACTTGGGCCAATATTCATCTCCGAGTTTACAGAGCGATACGTATTCTTGCGCGCGATATTCTTGCGAGGTTAAAAGTACATTATCAGCGCGACCGCGGGTCGATATTATATACATGTAGCCTCCTCGATATTACACGCGAACAGGGTTAGTGACCTGCCAAAGGAGAGAGAGCTCTATCCTATTGTTTCTGCCGCATTCGCGCGCGCGGTTGCATCTCCGGGGTTGCAGCGAAATGCTATCCGCCGCGCGCGGTACTACAGATGTGGATCATAAGCGACGATGTAGATCTACATTTCGCCCGCTGTTGAAGCCGTTGGAAACACGGAACAATGTTACTTCCTTGCCACTTCCGTACACCCGCTATTAAGAAACTCTCTCTTATTGTTAGTTGTAATATAATTTGCTGCAACTCGATTAATATACAAGGCGGCCACGGAGTGCGCGTTTTCCATTACGTTTTCTTTAGAATTGTATTCCGTACAGGTCGCGATGCGTATACATTTGCAGTACACAAGAGAATATTACGGAAAATCGGAAATAATAATAATCGATTTTAATTAAACGTTTAGATAATTATACGCGCCCATTTTTTTCTATATTTTTAATTCGTACATCACGTTTAGTAATGTTTTGTTTGTACAAATTGCTACGTTTCAAATTTAAATTCTTAAAATATCACACAATGTTACTATTAAACTATCGGAAAATATATTTCGCCGGTTTGAAATGATAAGATTATATCGGGATAATGTGGCATACAAATTTTCCGCTTATCAGAGCATAATTTTGGCGGCAGAAAGATTTATTATTCCGGCAGGTTTATTATATATAAACGATACCGGTAACTTGGTAATCTCTACTGGGGGAATGGTAAATTGCTGGTTTTAATCGTAAAATTTTGAATACGAAGGGTCGCAGGGACTGATAAAGAGACAAATATATATCAATATATATATATTTGTTTATCTATATCTATATATATGTATATGAGGATGTGTATATGCATGCGTGCGTCTGTGCGTGCGTATGTGTGTGTGTGTGTGTGTGTTTGTTTGTGGTTTACATCGATTCCATCATCGTGCCATCGCGAATTTTTCAAACCATCCGAGACTTCATTATGACGATTTCATTCACAATCATATTTACGTATAATAAATCTTAACTCCCTACTACAGTAAACATGCGTGTATTATATGGCGAAAACAAAAGAATAATTTGATAAATTTATAAATAAACGCAAGCCAGTATATTGTAATATTCAATTTCTCTCTCTTTCTCTTCCTTTCTAATATGTATTTCTATATCTCTATATTTACATATTTCTATATTTCCTGTCGTTAACAATATATCACAAATGCTATTTGTAAATGTCAAGTAATATTCGATGAAGAAACAAAAGCAATATTTATCATCCGTCGAAAATCGAAACGATATTCTTTTCCGAAACAGAAAATAGCTTTTATCCAATCTCAGTTTCGCGCGATAACCTTAGTTTTTCCTTCGTAGGAGGGAAGAAAAAAATAACTTTTCCCTTTGCATTACAATACTTTCTTGACGCGGATATCAAGAGATTAACCTTGAGAAACGTCAGGTCTAAAGCTTATGAAATCTCGTGTGACCAACTTTGTTCGTTGGTATCATCGAATATATTTCGTGGGATTTCTTTGGAGAAAATAGGGCTGATTCGTTTGCCACGTCGCTGATATCATAACTTTAATTCAGTTCCGTCGCTCTCCAGCGATGAATAAACACGGATAAAAGCAGCTTGTTACTACAAATAATGTTGTAATATGTTTTAATGTAAGTTACTGAGAAATGATTGTGGAGTTTAAGCATAGTTTTACTAGAAAATTATTTAATTACTTTCATTTACTTGTTTTTTGTTTTATTTATTTGTCATATAATAAAACGGTAAAGGTAATTTATTCTAAAGAATTAAGTTCTTTTATCAGCGGAGTTAGCCATTTTTACATTTTAAATCATTTTTATATATCGTTTTATCGATGAACGTTGTAGTTTATCATGTTGTATCGACAGCAATACGGATAAGTGTGAGCATCGTCGTCGGACAGTTATCTATCTGCGTCAGTACCCGTTGTTATTTACGATAAGATACGTGCTATCCATATTTAGTAATCATCATTACTCCCGTCGTGTCAATCGATACGCGTGGATTATTCGTGTACGCTTTCTATTTACCGAAGGAACAGATTAATGGAGGAGACTTCAGAGATAACTTCATATATTGTAGTATATAATAAATATATATGTACAATGGACTAAACTTGGCGTAAACTTTTCGCCGGAGAATTAATTATATCGCAACTTCGTAAGAGTAGCATTTCGCATGCTTTGCATATGCACCAGACGTATCCTTCGTTGTTTACATGAAGTTCTCAAAGTTCTGATTGACATACGATATCCAGCAAAATCGTATTTCCGTCAAAATATGTGAATTCCACCTCCAATTTTAGCGCGCAGCGCTGGCACCGGCCATGGGTTTCTTAACGAGATTTTAATATTATATTTTTGTACGTACAACTTTATTCGTCATATACAAAACGTAATTGCGAAAGTCACTTGCAAAAGTTGTATTTTACCAGTACAATTTCGCGAGGTTTTATTTTTTCCGAGGTTTATTATCAAACCTTGTCGTAAGCAGATTACAACATTATCAATATCCGTTTAGGTTTTTCATCGATTTTTTTTTGTTTTAAGTTTTGATCAGTTGGTCAGAAAATTCAAAACATAATGGATACTCTAAATGTCTAACAATGAGTGCAAGATAATTAAGTAGCGATTTATGCTGAGATAATATTTATGAGACGTCTACCCGTCAAAGAGAGATGTAAGTTATCGCAGCAATTAACGCGGCTACAACGAGACTTTGAACGTACACGGAAACGCAATGTGCACAAAGCGTCGAAAATTAACGTAACACGAGTGTACGTATGTACGTGTCATAGACGCGTGAGAGCGAAACTTTTTGACGTATAGAAGGTAATACAGCTTGAAATCCATCCTCCCTCCCTCACTCTCTCTCTTTCTCCCGTCGGTGACGCGCAATGTGCGTACGTAGGTACGCACGTCCAAACATCGTGACAGCTATAGTGATTCAGAGTGGATACGATCCGAGAGAGGACCGAGCATCGTATAACTGGAAGTTGGAAACCAGAGATATTGGCCACGCTCTGTGCACCTATCTCCTTTATGACATTCGGATTCCCATGTGTCTTTAAAGTGTTCTTCAAGTCGAGCATGTTCGCGGTATATGTTCCAGTCATTGCCAGTTATTTCGCGCCGCATTTATACGTGATAAAAGAATTGCGACCCGGCGAACTTTATTCATCGACTCTATTTTACGACTTCCTGCCGTAAGTTGGATCTCTTTTCACTGAGTTTAGCCATTTTCAAAATTAGAAAAAATTTACGAGCTGAGATAATTGATAATAAATGTATACGATGTATACATTCGATCGCAGTTTTTGAATGTAACGTTCGACTGTATGCATCTGCGTGTGTACGCGAGAGCGTTGAGAAAATAATAAAATTTAACAGTAGATAGCTAGAGAGAGAAAAGGTTCGCACAAAAAAATTCACGCTTCGTGATCCTTTGGCACACACTAGCTGAACGTTAAAAATCAATAGAATATAAATTTTACCGCTGTTTGAATAATACCGTGTCGGAGTTACGACGGAATTGTCATATTTGTCGGATGTTTTCGAAAAATACATGCAGCTTCTTCCATTCGCACTACCGTAATATATAATTATGATGCGATGAATAATAGCTTATGACAGTAATTATATCTGTAACGTTCCACTTTTTCTTTTTACAATATTATGGCTACATTGAATTTGTAAAAAAATATGTCAAAATTAATAATAATAATTATATGTGTATATACTATAATATAAACCCATATAAATAAATTACAGTCAGTAATAATAAAATCTTTTAAAACAATAATAATAACGGCAATAATAATAGTAATAATAATAATGCAAAGTATATTTAGTGAAACGTAACAGACGTACGTTTAAATACACATTAATAGATCGCATAAATATGTAAACAAATATGTGCATCCACATTTTGCAATTGATACGCAATAAATGCAATGTAACTTATATTGTATAATGGTATTGATATACACATTATTATTTTCCTTTGTTTCCGTGTAGAGAGTTTTCCGACGCAAATACCGTATACATTATTCAATTCGCGTATTTAATAATTGCCATTCGCTACGAGTGAGTCACAACTCAGGCAGTCGGATTTCACGAGTTATATGATACATTGACGATGACATCGCGCGTAACGTGTGTGTTTCGAATAATAGATTAGAAGGATGTTCCTTCGCGCGAAATTTATCTGAACAAAATGATGAACCACCATTGAAAACAGAATCGATTCGCCAATGGCGCCAATGTTGAATTAATATTACATGCGAAGGGAACGTAGCAAAACGCGCAGACGGTCGATGGACGCCAAGTTTCATCAGGTGTTCCATGACGAGGGGTTACCTAACACGCACAGAGGATAATACACGTCGCTGTACAACAATAGAAACAAGAAGCGTAGAATACGAAATATTTTCAATTTCAAGAATGCACGAGAGGAAATTGCGGAGGAATAAGAAAATAAAATAATTAATTGGAACGCGCAAATGGCTAGAAATAAGAACGCGCTGGAAATAAGTAAGGAAGGGGATAAAAATTGCAGAACAAAGGAATACGGAAATACATATAATAAAAGAATAGACGAATAGATTAACGACGGATATGAAAAATGTTAATCGATAGACGCGCGTGCGCGCGTAATTGAATTGTACAGAGGTATACTGAATTCATTAAATAAATGTAACCCTTCTTCAAAGTCGTCGAATAAGATTTCTCGGTACTGTTGACAAAGGAAAAGGACACGCTGATACTTATCGAGGACGCAATTTTAGGATGACGATCCGCGCGTCGCCCACTTCTTATAATTGGATTTCCTCTTTTAGCTCGAAAGGAACCGAAGTTTACATTGACGCCGGAACACACAAAAGTTAAACGTTAACTAACCCGCGGCATAAACAGCCAGCATAAAGACTTCGTTCGGGCATGTGATTGAAATGGGAATAATCACATTAATCACAGCCGTGCGCGGGATTGCCAATGTTGTATCAGTACGCGAATCTGCGATAAAAATCTCAGGGAAAATTGCCTCCTCGCGATCTTCCTAAGTCAGGCAGCGTTGCTGTGGCAACCGCCAGCTAGCTGACTCTCTGAAATTCCAGAAAAAGCCATTGCGTTTTGTAATCTGAGCTTTCTCCCTCGAGTTTCAAACACATAAAATCACGGGCTCTGCGGTTAATAAGGGAAAAAAAGGATATTTTGAGGATTTGCCCTCGATTCATTTGGCGCCCAAGCGTACTGCAACGGGCTGGATGTTATAATCATGAAGCTGCACCACCTGGCATATCGGCTACCGGCGACCTACGCCTCTTGCATCGTTAATGTCTCCGCAGTTAATGCCGATGCACGCATCGAGGCATTAGGGAAAGCCGCGTGATACAGAGACATTAGCATTGTAGGCCCGGTTGTGGGGCTAAACAATAAACCTCGACGAATGAAATACGAAACTGAATGGATTTAGCCTAAAGCATGATGTTTATAATGCAAGGGAGGGAGAGAGAGAGAGAGAAATGTACATTGATAATTTTATCTTATGCACATTCGCATCTTGTTTTAAATTACCTTAATTCGAATACGTTTACGTAGCGCCGACAAAACGCTGGAGTCGATGTAAAGCAGCACGAAGAACCGTCATATCGGTTTTTTCGTATCCCTATAGCAACATGCAGAGAGTACTTAGGGGAGCGCGACCCTTGCGTATGGGGGATCAAAGTTAATCGAAAGACGCCGACGACTTTGGCATTCCCGCCACTTTTTACCTCTTAAAAGACGAAGTTTCGCAGACAGAGTTTTCCTGCGATTTACGGAGGGTGAATTACAGCGTGGATTGTTCGATACTTACAGCGATAACTCGTTGATTTACGGAAATTAATCAAAGCGCGGAGGGGAGAGAGCTAATTAATATCCTGCGGCCGTAAATCTTTCCGAAACTTGATCCGCCTACGCGAGCGGCATTTGTTAATGTAACCATTATATCGAGGATACGACAAATGTGCAGAGTAGAATAGACAAAGGACTTACGGGTTCCATCGAAGCGAGTCGCGATAGTGTCCAAGAAAGTATTCTGTGGAGCGAGGAGGCCCTTCCTGACCGGCATTGGGGCCGCTCCACCGCGCTGTTAAGCGCACAAACCTGCGCAAATGGGTAATATTATTATTAAATATCATAAGTAAATATTATAATTAAATTATTTGCATATATATATATATAAATAATTGCACATGTGTATTATCTGCAAAAACAAATTAATGTATGAAGATGCGAAAAGTATTTCACGGTGTGGTCTACATATCCTCCAGCGAAATTCTCCCGGGAACGTGTTGAATTTTCATCGCCATGCATTACAAAGTATATTTACGGAAATATACGATTCATTGGAGAATATATACTGTAAGTCAACATCATTCAAATCTCTCTACTACCAGACAAAGTGCCATTGTAACATGCGTTGCTCGATTCCCGAGCTGATACAATAAATGTTTTCTGGAACTAATCCAATCGCCTCTATTTTCCCGTAGCCGAGAAATCATTGACCGTTCGTGAATAACCGGGTTATTGCGTCTTGCATATCTCGGAAATATATATGCAAATTGGTCGTGCGCGTTATCATTACCTCAGGGGCATTCGCGTATTTAGTTAATTAATTATAAATTCAGTCGAAATAGTGAAAAACTAATCGCATGCTTATTCATAGAGTGTTTGTATAATCGAGAGTAAATCACAAAATTGTTCGTGATAAACAGTATAACAATTATATATCCTGTATACATATATTTATCGCAATATATGCGTATATTCGATATACGTAATATTACATGTACATGATTCGCACACATAATGACGGCGTGTCGTGATTTTTTTTTATCTCAGGGATAATACGATAAATGTCAGCGTTATATTATTAAGTAACCTGCTAGAGCATTTTATTTCGGTAATTTTTTTTACTGTTTGATGTACTTGCGTGTGTACAATTTGACACGAAATACGTTACGCAATTTATACGTTTCCGAACGTAACTGTGTTTTTTGTTTTATGAACAACGTTAAAGTCCTCATATTATTTACCGATAACGAAAATTCTATGTGATCTCACTCTATGTACATCTAGTGTAAATTATTCTAGCCTCGTGCGCCGTATATACACGACGGTCTTTAATGCTTTCAGAACGAGACCCATATAGCTTAACAATTTTTCGCTTTTAACATGGAAAACGTGATACAGATTTTCTCTCTTTAGCGTTAATAATAAAAAGAGATCTTTTGTACTTCTAAAAAAAATTGCTATTCTTTCGAAGAAGCGAGCTCGTTATCTACGTTTATTCTCTCTTGCATACGAACGAAAATTTATGAGATGTGCGTAACATTACAAATATATGCGTCGCGCGCGGACGCTGCAACGATGAGAAATCAAATGAATTATGCATATCATACGAATTTGAAATTCGATAATCAAATTGGTAAAGCCAATCCGTCACCGAGATATTTTTCAAGTCACATATGGTACCTCGAAGACGGTAAACTTACATTTTGCTCGAATGCAATGTTCGATGGTTTATCAGCGTTGTATGTTAGAATGATCATATCAATTATTTATACGCCAAGTCAGCTAAAATAGATCGAGGCACAAGCTGCGAGAAATCACGTTGGTTATCTAAGTTTGCACAACATTTTGCACATGATAGATCGTTTGAAATAGGCGGTGTTAATTATTCATATTATTAAACAAGCTGTTCATGAGGCTATAAATTATCTACGAATAGAGACGAGAAATTTTATCTCTCGCTAAAAAGCTTTAACGATTTTAAAATAATAAAACTTTTGAGCGCAGCGATGCTCGAGAGAATCGTGTTATTTTTTGTAATAGTAATCGAAAAAGGAAGTTAATTCATTTAAATTGCTTATAATGAAGTAATGTCGTTCTATTTTACGTCGAAATAAAAATGGTGGAATGAGTATCATTTATTTAACGTCGAGTAAAAATGGTTTCCTTCACCAACAGGTTGTTCCAGAATTCAGAGTATTCGCGAGAAATTAGAAGCCTTTTGAAAAATGTATTTATTTTAATGGCATTTTTCTCGTTATAATTGTAAGCGAACTTTATATTATATTTAATAAGATATATAACTGCAATATAATTTTGTAATATTAATCGTAACATTGTTAATCCCGAGATTATTAATAATCAATTAAGGCAAGCTGCCTCTCTCTATTTCAGCTTCCTCGTACAGAGATTCTCGAGATACGTCGAGTGGCATGCATTTTTTGTTCCCGTTGTTCTTTCGCGACGTGCATAAATTACAGGAAGTTTGACAGACATCCCGTTCCCGATGGTACCGACCTTGTCGAGAAAGCGCGATTGCCCGCTCACTGTTCGAGCATCTTCGAACCACCACCACCACCACCACCACCGTCTACATCCACAGTCCCGATCTCTTTCACCCCCTTCGCTCCGGTGATTAAGGGACACGCTCGCGCCTCCGATGTCCGTCAAGTTCGATGCACTCGTTCGAGCGGCACAGTGGGATCGACAGCCAGCGATTACCAGCACAGTTCGGGGTGCGCACCGGCCGCGCGAATCGTTCGCTGGCGATCGCGTAACTGACCGAGAGCCGAGGGGAGAGATGCCGTCTATCCTGATGGCCCGGGCTCCTGGCTGACTTGCGCCCCTCGCGCCGAAGCGCAACATGTGGTAAACCGTGGGAAGGT
This sequence comes from Wasmannia auropunctata, assembly GCF_000956235.1. Lineage (NCBI taxonomy): Eukaryota > Metazoa > Arthropoda > Insecta > Hymenoptera > Formicidae > Wasmannia > Wasmannia auropunctata. The sequence continues at coordinate 215,287 of NW_012027843.1, forward strand.
AACAGACACATACGCGTCCCAGGCGTAGGTGAAGGCACGAGCGTGTACCACCGATAAGTGTGTACACCCCCCCGCGCGCCGTCCCGCGTCGCTCCGCGCGACACCCCGCGCCACCCCCACGACATCCCGTGCTCCGCCACCGACCACCGTGGGGTTGTGCGCGCTCGCGCGCGCGCACACACACACCATATCACCCGTTCGCGCGCGCGCATGTATATCTCAAAAATCTGTTACTTTTAGTCAGGCTGGCCGAGTTCAATACTCGAGGGCTTTTTCGGCTTAGGTGGTTTTTGCTTTTAATTCTTCTTCGAGAGCGCGTTCACTAGTTTTCGGTCGATAGGTCGACGGCATCGCCGCGCGCGGATATCGAACGACGCGTGCAATTTTATCGGGTAGATTTCTAATAATCTCTCTTCGCGCGGAACTGCCTATTACTTCAATTGTTACATATAAAAGGAAAGTAGGCACATCGTTCAATTTGCAAAGTCTGACAATTTGGTTTTGCATACGATGGAAATTGATGTGGCGCGAATATTACTTTTTCGGAGGAAAATCCGAACACTTGGTTCGAATACGAGGATCGAATATACGGCGCGCGGCCGCTGTTATTGTCAAATTAAAACAAAATCCCATCATACGCGACACTGACGGATCACCACCGTGGAGATGGTTTCCTTCTCTTGACGCGGCCGACAAGGCCCGCGGTAAGGTGGCACATCCGTTATTTCGTTCACGTCGAAGCGGCGCCTATTTAACCAAACATTTCCACTTCAACAAAGAATGCGTCCCGTGTCGAATATATTTTCGCTCGCTTCATTCCGCTCGGCGCTTTTACGACACGGCGTTACGGCGCGACGCTTTGACGCACGGCACCAAGCTTACCTTATCTTTTCAAGGTCGGGAAGGAAAACGTGTTGCGAGAGAACGCAGAATTCTCTCCTTTCCGCGTACCTACGTATAGCCGCGAAAATCTGGGATTTTCCAGCGCACCGCGCCGCCTCTTTTAACGCGTCTTGGAAAACCTGGATTTCAACTCGCGCTACGTGCATGTAGAGCAAATCGCTATGTGCATATATAACAAGAACGATTGGAAACGATGAAAAAATATTTCGCAGTGATAAAGATCGACACTTTTTCGGTTGATAGAAAGCCGTTCGTGCGCCGCGCCGCGCCACGCTGTGCTGCATCGAGGTCTATATTGAATAAAACGTTGCTGCAGGTCAGTTTGATGGTATTGTATAACGCGCTCATACCGAAGAGGGTCGATGACTGTATTCGCGTGCTAGTCCTTCATGAACAGGCCGCGCAATCTGCAAGCCGTTCCCGATATAGATCTCCGTCGCAAAAAAAAAAAAGTTCACGGGGGCGGGCCTCGGGTTTTAACCAGCCACTATGAATTATTTTAAATCTTAATATATAGAACTCGGGCGCTGATAACATCGAAATTGGCTGCTGCGTCGCGAGTAACTTGATGTAGGGCTATATCTTATTACGTCGAGTTCACGGCGAGGCTATCTCTTCCGCAAGTCAAACGATAAAGTTTCCCCAGATACGTGCGGGTTCGCCGCTGAATAAAATTCAATATACATCCGTCTTGCGGATCTCCCATGCGGTATCCGTTACCGGAAGCGAAATCGGGACATTTGGGTTAATCAAGAGCGATGGCGGTCGGTTGGCGGGTATCGTTATCCCCTGAAATGGATGTTTATCCATCAGGTCGTCGCCTCGTACGTCGTACTCCAAGAGTGATACATCGTCGTCACGTCGTATAATTGTATGTCGAATTGAGAGAGAGAGAGAGAGAGAGAGAGAGAGAGAGAGAGAAGGAAACTGTGGAATTTGGAAAAACGTGTCGCCTTTTCTTACACTACGAGAGAAGTAGCCACAGCATTTGAGAGATTATCCAAGCGAACGGATTTCTGCTCTGCGCACGAACGAATCGTCCGACGAACTCGAGATGCATATGAGAAACGAGTTGTGCTCCAAAGAACATGGAAGAATCGAAGATATTTCCCTGAAGAGTGTCGCAGCTCACGAAACGTCACGACTTTGCCCTGTCGCAATCGCGAGACAGTCGGAGACACAATAAAACAGCTGGGCGTGTGTAAACCGTATGATTTTATTATGCATAAGTAACATTTTACAGAACAACAAAATTTCGTCAATTGTACTCCCTTTGTTATCGCAAGATATACATATAAAATCGTAGCATATATATATATATATATATATATATATATATATATATACACACGTATGTATGTATATTAGCATACACATATATGTTAATATGCTAATACATGTATGCTATATATACATATACATATGTGTATATATATACATATATATATATATATACACACGCGTCGCGTTTTACATAATCTCTCGCGATTACGCGTCGTCTCTTCTGTATATTGCGTGAGCCAAAAAAAAACACACACACACACACACTTGTTTTGTCGCAACCACGCGCGCTTCCAGCGTATTACGTCCCACCTCGACTCTTCCCGACTTAAGAAGAGCTGCTCTCAGACGCACGGCAAGTAATACATTTTCAAACATACATTCTGCATTAGCAGCGCCACAAAGAGTCTGATAAAAAGAAAAATTCTCCAAACAATGGGAGAGTCAGTGTTAGTGGGTTATCCGGACACGGCGCGGAGTGCGCGTGTAGTTACGAAGCACGGGGGTCCATTAATCGATACTCTACTACTTCGAATGTCTCCGCGGACAGATACGAAGGCGCGAGAACGAGAAAGGCAGGAAACGATGAAACGATGAAAAACGAGAGACGGGAAACATGGCGTGTGCGCGCCGCTCGCTGCTCTATTTAATAGCCAAACGGATGAAAAGTCATTGGCACGAACAACTGCGACGTTAACGAGTTTCATCTTTTACGATTTGTTCGCAGTTTTTAATTGTTCTCTATGTCTTTATGCTACCTGGGCTCGTTCGCTCGCTCGCTCGCTCCCGCCTCTCTCGCAACAATAAATCTTTTGTGTATCTTTCGCTACGCTCCGCGATTTAATCGTCAGCTACATTTATGGGCCAACGATTTTATCTATTCATTTTTCAATATGGTACAGTATAATATCGGCAAGGTACATTTATTTCGCCTCTCTGCGATGATTAGTAAATAGTAATTATTAACGAAATATTTGCAAGAAGAAGACAATATATATTAATTGCTCGTGGTTTTTGCAAACATTTCACAATTATTTACAATTATTTTACGATACAATTTATTTCGCCACTCTGTGCTGATTAATAATTATTAACGTAATATTTGTAAGATGATATTTATCGATCATGGCTCTTGCGAATATTGTTTAGATATTTTCGGTTAAAAACCACGATGCCTCTCCGCGAAATAAAACTTTTTCAAACGTGAGATTTCTATTGCGCGACGTGGGCATGTGTGTCGTAAGTTCCAAACTGCCAAGGCGGTAATACGAACAGATACGCCGGTACCTCATACATTATTCAAGGGAAAACGGAATGGTAAGAGAAGGTACGCTACACGGAGGGACGTGTGAAATCTCGGAAAATAAAGTTGCGTTCGAAATAATCGCGGTTATTTGTTTATGGGATTCGGAAAATCGTACGCTCCACGGTAAAGCAGAGACCCTTCCGTCCGCGCGCACAATCACGCGCAATTGTAAAAGTGACGAATCGCATTCCCGGAATGTATTTGGATTTCCATTGAAGTTAGCGGTTTCAACAAAACAGATTAGCGGCTTCGACGAATTAAGCGGGAAATACCTTGGAACAGCTTCGCCCGTCGTCCGGGCGACGAGTTACAAGATTAGTCGGCGGTTACAGTCAGACTAAAAGTGATGTCGATTTAGCGAGATTAGGCGCTTATCGAGACGTGCGTGAGAAATACACATTTGCTCCGATAATAGTGCATAAATTCGTCAGTTAAGGCATTAACGATTTTACCTGTATGTACAAAAGTGTTCCAAGTGACACGATCGAGGGTACCGGTATAATGACTTCGATTCAAACTTCGATTCTGACAGAATTAAAGCAAGTAAAATTTCCGATAATTCGTTGTTCCCAATCTAATCTTTTTTTCCCCCATATACTGGTATTATTCCTTGATAACTTAATTGGCGATTAATTTATCAAGGAATACCGGTATATATACCGGGAAAAAAAAAAGATTAGATTAGGAACAACGAATTATTGGAAATTTTACTTGCTCTACGTAATTCTGTCAGTTGAAATTGAGTTAATAACCTGCGAAGTTTAATCGAAGTCACCCTGAGAGACCAAAACGGATGGCATATATATATATATATAGCGGCAGGAAGAATCAAGATTCACCTCCGTCCTTCAAAGAGACGAGCCTTCCGGCTCCGTCTTATCGCACTTCGCTATCGTAGCTCTCCCTCATTGAGGTAGCACAGGTTCGAGATAACGCGTAACGATCGCTCACCATCGGTCTTTATCTACGTTGGCGCGGGCCATCGATATCTCTCGCCCCGCTCGAGTAGTGTGCCCAATCTCGAAACCGTGTTACGCGGGCCGACGAGCGGCCGCGTCCTTAATATCGGCCACCCCCGCTGGCACCCTCCCCTGATTCCACCTGCGTTCGCCAAGCCGGCGAATCGGTGCCAGGTGCAACGACTGGCCGACGGGCTGGTGGAGCGTGGAGCGACATTAAACGCCGTCGGCTGCCGCATTGCCGATGTCGTGCCGGCCGTAACCGCGGCACGCGGGGTACGTGCCCTTTCTCCCTCGCCCTCGTCTCCTCTCCCTCACCCCTCTCGTCTCCCTTCCCCACCCTCTTCCGTGCACCCTCGCCGGTACAGGCCACCGACTTTCTGAACCTTAAGGGGTGGACGGCTTATCGACCTGATGCTAGTCAGGCCTACCACCCTTAATCCCATGTACCTCAATCACATAATGTTGTTCCGCTTAAGCATTCGGAAAATGGGATCTCGTTATTTTTTCGTTATCATCTTTGGGCAAACATCCCTCCGATTGTTCGGCCAGAAGACCGTCGCCTTCGAGATGAATATAGCTACACAAACATTATCATCTCGGCGGGAGAAACCCTCGTCAAGATGATGATACGTCAGACAAACGATTTTCGAGACATTGCAGATTTCATCGCAAAATAGGAGTCTGTCCGTAGGGGTGGAGAGGACAATCGATTTTTCGTGATCAAAGCCGAGAGCTTACCGAATTTCATTTCAATTTCGTCCGCAATACATATCGAAAGAATGATTGAGATGAGAATTTTATGAGTTTTTTTTTTGTAATTAAAATATCTAAAAATCACAGATTAAAAGATACATACGCAGCTTCAATGAAGCTTCATCAAATATCGTGCGTAACGATAAAGCTATATCCGTTCTTTAAGATCGCCCCTTCTTGCCGCGCCATTTCCCGCCACAGCCGCGTAGCAACCCGTGCAACCCCAATTGAAACGAACCGCCGCAGTGACGACAACGACGACAATGACGACAATAAACCGATGGGATCGCGATCGTGCGAAATTGGAGCGCCGCGTTCGCGTGGTGTCGAGCCGTGCCGAGTCCCCTTACCTGGATGGTACATCAATAGGAATAATACGGGGTAGTGCGCGATGCGGCGAAAGATACGTGCAGGTAGACCGGGGGAGTTTAACGACCTTACAACTCCCCCCGCAAGTAGCGGGATCGATGGTCTCGAACTCCGGGGGCGAACTCTCATCCGTTGGCTCGGAGCGCGCGCGGCCCGGTTGTTTCCGCCGTTGGGCCGCGTCCTACTTTCCAATCATCACGTTTCGCCCGTATAGCGCCCCGTTGTTGGCCCCGTGGTCCTGCTTTTCACGTCGTGTCACGGCATTGCACGACCCGGCACCCCACCGATGTTTCGCGGATACGCGCCGTGACACACGATCGACGTAGTTTCCGCATTTGCTAGATCGGCTTGACTGAAAAAAAAAAAAGAACACCCCGATACCACTATTAATACTTAATAGCGAAAATCTTGGACAGTTTTCAATTTAAAACTACTATAGATTTAAATCGCTCTTTGCTGGTTGTTACCTTAAATAAAATTTTCAAATATAGAAATGATCTTTTCATATTTCAACTCCTTAAATTCCTTCCTTAAATATCGCAATCAATTGTTTCTAGTTCAATACAAACGTCCCACCTATAAAAACATTTTGTGTCTGTTTATTTCATTCTTGCGTTATATCGTTTACAGGAATATATTGTACGTATTAATTTATGTGGATTGCTTGTCGGTAAAAACACACGGTACATAACATAGGAATGAAACGTGCTACGAGCGCAGATATGTAAACATCTTCTTTCATCAACCAGATCAAAAATAACTTATGTACAATTTAATTACAAAATATTGATATATAATATATAAAATCGATAAATATTTTAATTTTTTGTATCATATTCAACGGAAAATTTCTCTAAATAGACTTTCGGCATTTTTACAAGAAAGTATGACTTAGATAACGTTAACCATCGAAAATCCTGCACATAATTAGCAATTTTCGAAGCAAAATCATTTCCATTTTTATCACCATAAACATCACGATCTTTTGGCAAGCGCTCATTGCAACGCGACGTATCTGTATACACGTGCAAACTGTTGGCGTATATATTACAAAATCTAAATGTACATACTTTTGCATTAAATTCACGTAATATTCATTAAAAGTGTACGAACTTCTATCAAAGTATCCACGTATATTCTTGATTTTAATTAAGCGTTATCTGTGAGTACAAATCACGTATATTATGCGGCAGTAATATTTAACATGCATGAAAAAAGAACGTATATATCTTGATTAATTCAATAAATCCATCCAGTGACGATCATCAGTTCTCTAAAAAAAAAAACTCCGATTAAAAATATCTTACCGTACAGCCTCGTCATATACTTTAATATGAACACTTTCCGAGTTAACATAATTTTTCCATTAAGTAAAGCTCTACTTCTCTTTATGAATTTAGGATATTAGGAGCTAATTTTAATAATAAGCTTCGCTTATCATTAATTCGAATAGACTAATATTTGAATGATTTTGATTCGTATGGTGTTTCCCTGTTTTACTACTTCTATGCTAATAACGCACTAGAAAATTATTCCCAAATTATTTAAAGAGTATCTTTGATACTAAACTCTAAAATAATGTTTGTAATGTTATACATGTATATGTAAATTTACGTTATCAGCACTGAGTTATCAGTTTCACCAAGTTATTGAGTTGCTACAAAAAAAAATCGCGATAACATCCTCGATCGTGCCTATCACATTATGCATAATGATCTCGCAGTTCGCGTCTACATATCGAGATCAAATATCAGATCGCTCTTAAATTCCAGTTGAACTGCATCTTTCGTGGCTTTAATCGAGGTGTCGGCTTGAACATCTTCGGTGGGCTTTTCCTCGAAGCTAGATTTACGCTTATGCGAAGGATGCTTGTCGTCGGCGTTCGATTTCGCGATTTCAATATTGGCGGTTCTCTGTTGCTGTAAATGCTTATCACGCGCGAGTATGGGTTTCACGCTTTCGGAAGTCTCCTCGTTCGCAGACCGCTTATAATCTACTTTATATTTATCGCGCTCCTCGGTTTCAGAATTCTCGCTTTCGCTTAGTCGGCGATCTTGCGCGCGTTTCTTATTGCGCAGTTTACGCTGATTCTTCTTCCGTTGTCCAAGAATACTCGAATTAGATCTAAAAAAGGGAAAAAATAACAAATTATAAACGAGTCTAATCACTTACTTGAGAGAAGACAAGAGAATGCTTCGTTTATCTCTTAGAAAGACAATTGTAGACATTGTTTTGTGTTATACCTAAATAACTGTCGTGAAACCACGTCGTTAAATCGTACGGTCTTTTTTAAACTGGAGCAATCAGATTCGGAATTGATATCGTGCACGGAATCGTAATGATAATCGTCGTGATAATCCGTGCACGATGCAGGTAGACTGTTCTCGTCGGCACTCGACTCGGACATGGAACGCGAGAAATCGCGGGCGCGACGCGACTTCAGTATCCCCTTCGAGTGTCTCACGCTACCGTTGCTGCTGTTGCTCGCCAATTCATCTCCGCTGCTCTCCGAAACTGATCTGACTTTCTCAATAACGTGCTTCTTCTCTTGTCGTCGCTTCGCAACTCTCGCGCTTTCCTCGTGCTCCTCTTCGTCATCAGAATCCTGCTGATTTGGACGAATATTTATAACAACACCACCGTCCTGCGGCTGCACGGAGATTTGCCTTTCCACCTGAAGCTCATCTTTCGAAGGGGACTGTAAAAAATATTTTATTTATTATAGATACAAATGTAACTCTCTTACATTTCAAAAGTACGCAATATACATTTAACGTTTTACCATTAATTCCTTAAACTTGTCCGTAAACGACGCCGGTGTAGGAAGCTCTTTCCCTTCCATGAATTCCGTGTCCACTCCAACGAAATATCGCGCTATATTCTCAATATTCTTCACTGTGACGTTAAACACAACGTTATTGTCCCACGGCTCGATCGTAAGTGTTTCTGGCTCGATACATTCGTCTCCTATCTTAAGACACAACGAATAATATTGCGGAAAGAATCCAGCGCCCGTAGACGTCAGCAAGATATGTATCCCTACGTTGTCGTCTAAAATTCTGTAGCGTATCGCGTCTGGATTCACGTTTTTTACATTTATAACAATGGCTAATTGATTATTGTAGATATTACAGGTGTAAGCAGGAAGGTTGTACTTAATGTTAGGATTCATAAATGCATCGGTGATTTCTATCGTGTTACTAGTCCGTAAGGCAGTATCTTCGCACTTATCTGTTATTTCACTCGCTTTATCGAATCCTATCTCTTTGCACGCGCTTTCGCACACCTCCACTAATTCTATTCTGTTACTAGAGAAACTTTTTTCGTCATCGTTGGACGTTACTAACTCAACACTGTTCTCATCACCGTCAACCCCATTATTTGCCCTGTCGATGCCACCAGCTGATACCAATTGCCGAATGACTGGTAAAGTTACAATTAACTTCTTGTACTTGGAGTCAAATTTAGCATTCCCATGATCTCCATCTACGGGATACGGTAAGGGAAGATCCAGCAGATACTTCGCTGGCTTTTCACTTTTCAGGGTGAGGGACCGTTCGTGTACGTCGAGCGTCGCGTCGTTGGCGCTCTTCAACAACGGCAGATCTATGGTGATCACTAATTTTTTAGGGATTGCGGCGAACATCTTCGCATCCTGGCTTAGAACAAAATCCTCCAATTCCACGTCGGACTGATGCTTGATGGAAAACTTGGGGGTAACGTATTTCTCATCCTCGGGCTTCTGTTGCTTGTCCTTGTAGTAAGTGGTGGCTGGCGGGGAACGCTGCGGCTTCTCTTCCCTCCGCTTAAAGTGACTCTGGCGACTCTCGTCGTAACTCGACATTATCTTCTGATAGATCTCCGGCTCTATGTCCAGCGGTTCCGTCGGCGGCGTTTCCGAAGGTTTCCTGATCACCGTAGGATGCGTCATCCCCTTGAAGTTGATCTTGGGAAACTTTAGATTCTTCCTGTCAAGCTTTACCTAGCGAAACGCAAGGGGACATATTAGAAACAGACAGCTATTGCAGAAGCAAAAATTATAAAATTGCATCAGCTTATAGACATGTGCGAACCTTGAAGTTACTCTCCACGCCGTCCATCGCCGTGTCATTGACGATCTCGCGGAACCGCGCGTTCTTGGACGCCAGGTAGATGGTGTCCGGATGGAAGACCACGTCATACACGACGCACCGCACGTTCTTCTTGTCAAGGTCATAGCGCGGCGGTATCAGGGTGTACGGGATGGACCACTGCAGGCCGCGGTGGCCCTGCTCGTAGGACGGCTGGCTGGTGGGACGCGCGACAACGTCGTTCTTGCTGATATTCAGGAAGCACTTCCTGTCGCCGTCCACGCTGGTCTTAATGACGTAACCGGGCTCGGGGTTAACGAACGTCACGTCTACGCCCCGCTCCTTCTCGAGCTGGGTGATCTCCCGCTCGTAGGTCTTCCTGTTGTCCGGGTCAGTCACCTCCTCCGCGTACTCGATCAACAGCTTGCGAAACTCCTCCTTCTTCAGGCATTCGGCTATGTCCTTCAATTCCTCGCGCGACACATTGAAATCCTGCCAATCTTTTCTGCAGAGCTCGTACACGTCCATCTTACGTCGGGCGGTGTTTACAAATAGACCCGTCGGTAGAAAGATCGGGAAGAGCGCGCGTCGTACGTCAAGCACGTGGACCGCGGCGCCACCGCACCGGCCGGTCTTCGCACCGGCTCGCCCGATGAGCGCCCGTTCGATCACTTTCAAACGCGCGCGACGATTTTCTATCGTCGGGAAACTCTTCCTCGCTTATAATTTTCAGATAGACACAAATCTGTCGGAAACAGATTTTGCAAAGTGTCAAAGTCTGCTATTGACAAATTCTGACAGAATGAAAAGTAGCGAAAATATTGACGGAATCTTTTAACGAAATACAATTGACAGATTGGCAGATTGAATCAGAATTTATTACAATTCGTAATTATTTAAAGAGTATAATCCATTTAAATCGTTATAAAATTCTGTTTGATTTCTATAATATGCAATCAGAGATTACGTTGACAGATTCTGTTGAATATTTCAATTCCATTTAAATCGTTATAAAATTCCGATAGATTTCGTTTGCTTTATATTTGCAATCAGAGACTACGTTGACAGATTCTGTTGAACATTTCAATTCCATTTAAATCGTTATAAAATTCTGACAGATTCTGTTTGATTTCTATTTGCAATCAGAGATTACGTTGACAGATTCTGTTGATGGAGCACAATTTAATGCGGACGCAGTTACGGCTAATCTGCCGCAATAATCTGGCAATTTGTAAAACGTCTTACTTATCGTCGTTAGCATTTTCCTTACTGGATCTTTATTCGAGCGGAGTTTTTACTTATCCTTCCGTTCCCTCGTTGAAACTCGAATCGACCGCACGTGTGCGTGAAACATTTTTTTCTATTCTAATTTACTCTAATCCTTCATGACGACCTTCGCACGTTATACCGCTAATTAAACTCTTAATGTAGAAAGCGTATCTCCGTTTGCGATGCTGACTCCAATTTTTTTGTTGAGACATTCGATTACTCGAGCGAAATTATATTTCTCTAACTTCGGCTCGTAATTATCTATTATTATTAGTTGGTAATCTTTTTTTTTCACGGTTTAACTTCGGCCAAGTCAAGATTAATTCAATCGAATAACTTGTAGCAAAATATGTTTAACTTTATAAAATTTACCTAATTCTCTAATCTTTCCTTTCACAATGTTAAACAATCAAAAATCAATATTATTCTATAATTATTTTATAACAAAAATATACAGTTATATAAAATGACCAATTAAATTAATTGTTCTTAGGATAACTTTGATCAAATTTGGCGATTAAATTTATCAAGTATGCTTGATAAATTTATTTTGCTAATATAAATAAAATTTTTAATTTTTTAATACGTGGAAAGAAAGTAAGAGAGAATGATGTAATTCAAAACTTTTTTTTGCTGTAAGCAATTCTGCCGATTGAATCAATCGCCGAGTAAGTTGATCCGGGTTCAGCTGAAGTCGCCCTTAGGTTGTATTAGTCATGCAAAGTTGTATACGCGAAAACGCGACTGTCCGTTGCAGTAATAATAAGTATGCATTGGAAAGTGAAATGTGTTGCGTTTCACCCAATCAACCGATCGGTGGGGGTCGTACAGGCTGCGGCGAAGACGTAGGGATCACGCAGTTTACGGTGCCTGACCCACTAACATTCTCCTCAGTTACTCGGCGGCGCGGCGGCCTCGATCCGCCGAGTATCTCTCAGTACAAAGAGAATCCGCGAAATTACGTCGGAAGAACGCGGCGTGAATTCGGCAAAAAATTTAATTAAAAAACAAGACGAAAAAAATATGCGTCGAAATCGCGGTCTCCTGTTATCGCTCACGTGTCTGACGATAGTCCTCGTCATTCTGAACACGCGGTCATCGACGGAGTTACTCGGGTTCGCGATTACCGCCGAGAAACGCGACGACGGCGGCGCGTCGAAGGAGCAGGAAACGTCGCGTGCCGATGATCGATGGATCACTCGCAATCAGGTGAAGACTTTATATCTAGTAAATTACGTCTAAATATAAGACTATAAATGCCCCATTGCATATCGATTTTTAAGCGTCGACTGGAAAATTTTGTGCATTCCGTCGTCGTTTCCCAGGACTATATCTTCCTTTTCTACGAATCTTGGATTAAACTTAATATATTCTCCGAGCGTATGTCAAGTCAAGAGGGATTTGACACGTGCTGCGGAACGTACATATATAGTCGGTTTAATTCTGTATTTAATTAGTGAGCGGCAGATGCAGCGTCCCGAAGTAACGCGCGCCGGAGATGACTGCTCGTGCTTGCGCAAGAATGCATTCCTCGAGCGTGAGATATGCACGAGCGAAAGCGCATCTCGTTTATGTTTTACGCTATTACGAAATCATGCAGTAATCACTTCAGACACATTCGGCGATTCATGTGCAATTAATTTCCACGCGATTAACTTTACGCGTCCTGTTTTTCATCGAAAAATGATTTTAGCCCGGAAATAGTCACCTAGAATAATTTTTACACCTCCAGTAGAAAAAATAAAGCACAGCAGTCACAGTAATTTTTTTTTCTACTGATCGAGAATCCAAAATTTATTTCTCCTTGCTTTAAAAAAAAAATGTTGACTAAATCTGTACTTAATGAACTCAAAAATATATTAATAAATTATAGAACAATCAATAACATACAATATATATACGTAATTAATAATGATTTTTAATCAAGGTATAAAAAACTCCAGGTGAGCATTTACGCGAAAAATAATTAAGTAATCATTCCCGAGTTAAAAAATTAGATGTGCTAACTCACAATCAGTTATTGCGCAAAACACGATGATTGCGCAACGTGATTTCTCACGAATATTGTAATTGTCAAACAGACGCAGCGGTACGTCACACCGTCTCTCGCTGAATTGGGTGACTTGCCGTACAAGCAAAAGTACATACTCATGCTGACACGCATACCCGGCGCGGGCGCCGAGTTGATGGTGCTGATCCTGCAGCGGTTGCAAGGATACAACGCTTTCAAGCACATACGTCTGCCGCCGGGCGATCACGGACTCTTGTCGAGTTCGCGGCAGGTTCGAAAAAGAATTCCCATCCCAACTTTTACTCGAGATTCGACGTTAATTGATCTTGTGAATAATTTAAACAGATTTTTTTTATTTTTCACAATATTTCACAAAAATTTTTCGAAGTTTGCAATCTAATTCACGTGGCAAATCATATAAGATGCTCTTCGATTCGACAGGAGCTACTGGTGGAAGAGATCACGAGTATCATCAGACAAGAAGCTATTCCTTTAACTTTCGACGGGGACGTAAGGTTTCTGAATTTCTCGGAATTCGGACGGCAAGGGCCTACCTTTATATCTTTAGTGAGAGATCCGCTGGATCCACGAATCTGGCAAAGGTATATAATTTTTCTAAAAATTATATGGAGTGAGAAAGAGAGAAAGGGACCGAGGGGAGGGTGTGGAAGGGAGAAAATATTGAAAGCGAAGTTTTATATTGAAATAACAGTATTCTGATTCGACTTGATTTAGGTATGAAAAGGGAGAGGAAGGAATGCGCTATCACGGAGCGATACCTTACTTTTGTGGGCAGGATCCGCGTTGTGCGTAAGTATCGACATTTTTGTCAATTCAAATAAATCTCTCTTGCGTACAATTTCATGTAACATTTTATTGCGTTTTTTTTTTAAATCGAGAGTAGGCATTTCTCCGTTAGTTTATCTGGGCGCCGAGTGAGGGTAAACACATCTCTTTGCGAAAAAAGCAGACATGGAAAAAAACAGACGTGGAGTGGCCGGCTACTGATTTTTATGCTACGCATTGTATGTTTTTCCTCTAGGGAACAAAATTACACGTGGGCGATGGAGCGAGCTAAAGCAAATGTTATTCGATGGTATCCTGTTGTTGGCGTACTGGATTACATGGAGGAGTCGCTAAACGCGCTTGCAGTGGAATTTCCTTATTTTTTTAAGGGCGCTATCCGTGTCTATGATCATTTTCGTAAGTACTCGTATAAATATTTACCGATATAACTATACGTATAATGTAATCTTATCGATTGAGCGTTCCGTCATTCTGTCTTTTACACCCGTTTTTTTTTCTTCTTATATACAGGACCAAAAGAGAAGCACCCGGCCATTTCAAGACTACGAGTTAAAGACGCAGCCTTGAGAAAAGGGCTCGCACAAGAGGTAGAGTTTTATCAATGGCTCAAGTCTCGACTTCTCAACAAAACTTTCAACAATGGCTGAAAATACGATAAAAACAGAAAAATCGACTGTAAGAAACTAATAATTTTGAGCAACAATCCTAGCGCGTTAAAAGGATTAAAGTGGAGAGAAAGTTTAAAAAGTCATCTCTTATTTATAATCTCATAATTATTGTACCAAAGAAACAAATGTGAACTTCTCGTGCCATCTAGAGGTTGATTCTGCAACTACGTACACCATCCTACGTGGAGGATAAATTCATTGGCGACTACGTTATAACGCAAATGCACGCAACTTTTATCGATTGTAGCGCAAATCGTCTCGTTAGAATAATCATATAACAATTGCAGTAGAGCGTATTCGCAAATGACGAAGCCGCTACAATCCTTTCACGTCAATGTAATTTAATATTTAGTAGAATAAATACAGAAGAGTACAAAGAGAAATGCTTTACATACACGTCTCGTCCCCTTTCTTTTCATTCTCTTTCTTTTTTCTTCCTGTCCGCACATTTTCACGTCAAAAGATGAAAAGTACAGAATACGATCTCTACATAATCAGCTAATTATGTACACGAAAATAAACGTGAATATGCTATCTCCTTTGCGCGGACAACGTTGTCCTTTATAAAAGAAATAACATGCGGATTATCTCGAGTTCATTGTTCTCTATGCATTATTTCGAATATTGAGAAGAATATTGAATTTTATTCGAATCGAACGCCTTGCAAACGCATCATGAGCACGATTATTAATTTTTAACGATTCGGCGGAATGAAAATATAAAAATAATTATCATTATCGTAATCACATTAGCATGTATACTTGCTTGATCGTGAATGAAAAAGTCAGGGAGGATCGGGAAGCGAGTTGGACTGATCGACGTGTGGGTGATGCATGCAACAGGATAGTAGGATCATGTTGATGTACAGATGGACGAGCAACAACATGAGAAACGCGTGCCATCACTTCTTCTTCGCGTCCTTTAACCCGGCGCCTGCGTTGAACTTGAAGAAAATAATATCGCCATCCTCGACCACGTAATTACGTCCCTGCTGCCTGTACTTTCCGGCGGCCTGACAACAAACAATAAAACGTAATGTAATGTGTAAAACGTATGTAATATAATGGAGTAGAAAACGCCACGTGCTGTCTAATATGGAAATTGTTTCAAATACTTTTACTGCTCCTTCCGAGCCCTCGTTCTTGAAATCCTCGAATTTCATCACTTCCGCCATGATGAAGCCTTTTTCAAAGTCCGTGTGTATTTTCCCAGCAGCTTGAGGCGCTTTCGTGCCTTTCTGCAAAACGAACAGAAACATATTTCATATTTTATTTTTAACACTAATAAGCATTAATAAAGTAAATAAGATAATATTTGCGTTGTGTTTTAATTATGCTAGTATAAAAAAAAGATATATATATATAATTATATAGTACATATTTTTTTAAATAAATTAAATAAATTTCTACATTGATGTCATTATTAAATCATGTTATTAT
Organism: Wasmannia auropunctata; assembly: GCF_000956235.1. Lineage (NCBI taxonomy): Eukaryota > Metazoa > Arthropoda > Insecta > Hymenoptera > Formicidae > Wasmannia > Wasmannia auropunctata. Next base: position 231,125 of record NW_012027843.1, read on the forward strand.
TAAATCGTACTATTTTTATTTAATTTTGCACTATGAATATGTGCTTACCTGAATTGTCCATGCCTTGACTTCGTCGTGACCGGACGTGAAGAAATATTGCAGCTGTAGCGCCTTGTACCCTTGAACGATGATTTTGTCAAGTGCACTGTGCAGAGAGAAGAAACGTACAATAAATAAATGTGTTCCCTTAACTGAGACCGGGATAGGTGTCTGCCGGGCACGACGAGATGTACTGTTTCTCACTTTCCGCGAATCACGAAAAAATATAAGGCGCGTCCGCGGTCTCGGGAAGTGTCTCGAGTCGTGGAATAAGATTGTCTCGGGCCAAATATCGTCTAATAACGGGTTAGCGCAAGTGGAGCGGTCCAACGCGCGGTGGGCCCCCGACGAAAGTCCGAGAGTTCAGAGAATACACATAAAGCCGAACGACTTAATACCGCAATTTTATCATTCCGACTCTGGCCGGGGACCTATTTCCCCGGCGCCCTCAGTTATCTGCGGTCTCGAAATAAAATCACGGTATCTTCCGTCCTTTCGTTTGTATTCCCCGATCATTAGGCAAACTCGAAGGTATATTCGCGAACTCTCTGCCACTTCTTCACTTGCCGCGAAAGCCTGGGAAATATTATATAATAAATGTCGCAGGAAATGAAAAAAAAAAACAAACGTATATTCCTCGCTCACCGTTATTTCTTCTATATTTCCCAACATCCGCATTTCTCTCCCGCTTATTAAAGTACTTTCTAGTGTATCGCGGATTTAATTCGACGTTTGTTCAATGCTCTAATCGAGTAATTGCAACTGTATCGTACAGCTCGATTAAAATTCATATAAGTAAAAAAAAAAGGAGAGATCGTGATGCAAGTCTGTACGTGTAACGCACGCACCGCCCTGGGGTACGAATGACCCGGTAACCAATTGAATTGCCGAACCATCGCCGATTACTTCTCGCTCCACCCACCCCCCCTCGATTATACCGCCGTGCCCGCGGGGGCGGGAGAGGGTTTTTATGCAATTTTGCAAGAATTTGAATAGCCGTTCGTAAAAATATAATGCGCCGCGGCCGTGCCGGCCACGGTTTTTATTAGCCGTCTCACGTGGTGGAGAGAGTGGGACAGGGGTCTAGACGCCCGACCGTGGCACACCATTATTATTACCGTTAGAGAATAACTCGGTGCATAGCTAAATGTGGGAACTCCCCGAACTCGGTCTCCGGAGGGAGACGCGCCCGCCGCGCGATTTTACGAACGCCCGACCTTCTTTTTCCCCTGCAATCTTGCGGCGCTTCGTCGCCGGAGCGGCAACGAGCGGCGACGGTATATACATGCGAGAGCCACACTACCGAATTTCTCTAAGTTTTAAAGGCAGCGGTAAACGACGACCCCCGTACCCCCTTATTTGCGGGCGCGACACAGCAACATTTAGAGAGGGTAAAAGTAATAATAATCGTTATAACCGGCCGGTGTGGAAGCCGAGGAGAATACCAACCTGGTGACTTTGTGTTCCTCGAAGTATTTTGCGCGCTCCGCCTCGTCCATATCGAAAATCTTGTTTTCGAAGACGCCGCTGAAAGGGATTAACACCGCGCCCGGATCGTTCTTGTCGACCCATTCTTTTATCTTGATTAACCTGTTACAGAGAATTGCGAGAAACATAACTGAGGAGTGATTACGACAAGTGTACTTGCTCGGCCGTTCTCTAAACCGCTCACCATTTGTTCTTCTTGCGTATATAATCCTTTTCCGACAGGTTCACCAAGTAGATGATCGGTTTTGACGTAAGGAACAGATATTTGTTCAATACTTCGATCTAAAAGTTCATGGAGCGTAATGTAAAATCGAAGCAGGTCGACTCTCCTTTAATAATTCACACGATAAAACGCACACGCAAAATGTTTAAACACTCACATCATTGGCACTCCAATCGGCGAACCTGATGTGTTTCTTCTCGTCCGTCAGGACGCCCTTTACCTTCAAAAGCGTATCCTATAAAATGAAAAATTCCTTGCTTAATCCCGAGATTCGCTCCTGTTGCGTAACGGCCTTAGTTCTCCAACAATCAAACGTAACGACTTCGACATTCGACGATCCTCGACTCAGACATTCGGATGCACGAACGCGGGCCATCGAGTAGGATAATTTCGCGATCGAATCGTGATTAGAGGATCGTGCTGGACTAGTCGAGCGCGGTCCCATTAGCTCCGTTAAGAGAGAGAGAGAGAGAGAAAGAGAAAGGACGAAAAGGTAGCTTCAAATTCTCGAAAACTTTTGCCAAATTGCAAAGTCGAGAACGAGGGGGAGATCGGTAATTGCCGTGGGTCAATCCGCGGAAGGAGGGTAATCCGACGATCGACTCGTTCCAGGAAGCCCCGTTTCGCCCGCGTTCTCTTAATTTCCCCGGTAATTTCGTAGTTGGCCTGACAAAGGGGGCTGCAACTGCGTGTACTCGGTAGACGTTTCATGTGCCGCGTATGAACATCGAGTAAGAGGAGGACTGAAAGGAGACGCAAGGAAATTCTTCAAGTTTCGTGACGAAAAGCAGCTCAGTGAAAATGATTTGACATAATAATCTTTTTTTTCAGAAAAATTTTGTCAAAATACGCGTCTGCAACATCAACGATGATCTCCTGATTCCGTACATGTACAAATGCGATTTCATTTTTTTTTCACCTTATATAAACTATAAAATAGCGAAGTTACAGCCAATTTCGCCAAAAAATTCATTTTTAATAAAAATTATGCGAGATCCTTTTGATAGAATTAATAAAGTTGAAAGAAAGATGAACCGTCGAGTGAATCGAATGCGAATCGCGTGATTTGCGCGCTGTCGATGCGATATCGTGTTTGCAGGAAGTAACGTAAGCACCTGTTTATGCATCGACGGAATTAGGTCGGTTGGGCGTTATCTTTGTCGGGAACGGCAATTTTCGAAATGTCTTCGTTTTCCTACAAAATTATCGTGATAGCTTAGGATAATGTATGCCACTGTGTGTACATAGATATATAATTACATTGCAGTTATAGTACACGGAATAAAAGATAAGCTTCCTAAATATGCCGATAAAAAAAAACTCTGGAATAATGACGAATAGAGGCATTTTTAGAATCAGAACTTTCTCAGAATTTCCGTCGCTCTTCCGAAGATGATATTTTCACGCGGACGAAATGTGTATTTTGTGTGTTTCCTCCATTAAAGTACCTATTCTACTGAAATGTGACACGATCGGGTACTCACGTATTCAGGCTTCAGCTTCTTGTCGTTACCGCGTATCACAAGTTTCTCGAGCTTCTCGAGGTGCACGTTCAAGAACTCCACGTCCTTCAGCCGTAACTCCTCGCTGATAATATCGAGGTCCCTTACGGGATTAACGTCGCCCTCCACGTGGGTGACATCGTCGTCCTCGAAGGCACCTAATAAAGCACAAGTAAACAGATTTCTCGCGTTCGAGCGAAGGGAGCGTAATCTCTCGAAGCTGGGGCTGCACACCGATGCTCGTAAGTAATGCTCGCCTCAACGCGTGGCTCGCATGTTGACTGTTTTAAGCGGGCCGCCGCCGCCGCCACCGCCACGCGAAGATTGCCGGGTTGGTTTAATTGAAAAAATTACCACCTGTCAGCGGCCTGCCAACGCGTATTAACCGGCAGAACTACCTCGAAATGTTATTTTCAGTACGAATATAATATATACCTAACGATCGTTCTTTCAGACGAATCAGCAGCCGTTTAGCGAATTATTACGTGTTACATTATAGCGATGTAAAGTGCATAGATTACGATCTTGTGGCTCTTGTGGATATGAGAAATATATACCACGTGCCATGCTAATTTTGTTGACAATTACATGTCTCTTCGCAAATACAGCAGGACAAATTTATTTTTTTCACTTGACAACATTTACATTCAACGCGGAGAAAATATTCTAACAGGGATTTTAATTAAGTTTCTGTTATGTCCTGAAATTATAACGGAAATTATGACATTTTTATTCAAAGATATATGCGTTTCTTTAATATATATTTTATAAGAGAATTGTTCAAATATTGTAATGTACAATTTAAAGTGATTAAATTTCATCAAAGAGAGAAAGAAATTTTATACAAGCTGAGTGTAATCGATTTTATATCTGTACGTTTTACCACGTAATAAAAGTTGTGATATTAATTTTTTAGACAAAAAATTGACTAATTGTGTCATTTTATATATTTTAGTTTTTATATAACACAGTATAAAATATCCATATAACTTCTCGCAACGTTGTACATTGTAATTTTATTAATGTGATTAATCGCGCGAAATGCACATATAATTGATTTGTCAATCATTAATCATTATGATATTATAATAAATACTGTAATGCAATATTTTCTTCATGTACATGGATAAGTATTAAAAATTATGTGTTACGCAGAAATTTGCTAACCAATTAAATTCTTCTCAGTTTTAAATTGTTCTCCCAGAAATTTTAGGATCAAAATTCGCGTGAAAGATACGCTAGTAGAACATAAGTATGTTTCATAAAAATTAAGATCCATCAAAGTTATACACGTCACGGTATTTTCTTCTTTTATTTGTTTTTTATATAAGTGATAGACACGGACATATTCGCAACGAGATATGCGCAGGTCGATCGATCTGTATTATTGTGGCGGACAATAATATAATGTATTTCCGAGAAAATAGTCAGGCCATAAACACGTGCTCGTAATGTCAGTGAAGTACACGTGGATGTCGTAAAAATAAGTTTGCATCCGCGATTGCACAGTCAACGGGCGCAAAGTGAGTAAATATCACTCGAGATCGATCTTTCGATTTCATCGACAAAATTTTCCTTCTTTCGCCGTAATCGCTCTTGTCACGATTCCACGTTCCGATACGGTTCCGTGAAAATGCGGCCCTATCTGCGATTAATTTATTTTTTTCGCGTGGACGCACCGCGCACGTGAGCGCAAAACGATTGAAACGATATTTAACAAATCAAGTGAACATTGGACAAGTGTAAACGAATAAAACGGCGATGTATCGAATAGTAGCGTACTTACGACAAAGATGAAAGATGCCGTCGCAAGCTCCGATGTGCGAGAGAAAGCTGTTTCCTAAGCCTTGTCCCTCGGAGGCGCCCTTCACCAGTCCAGCGATGTCCATTACGTGCAGGAAGGCCGGAACTTTACTGAAAATCCGAATCTCTGAATTACAATTATCAGGCAGAAATATAAATGTCGGACGACATTATAGTTAGACCATGTAAAAAATATAAGCTCGTCAAAGATAGAGAAATCGGAACAAGTGTATAATTTGCTATTACACACGGGACGATATATTCGATGGCGCAGGCCGCGCTTTTCGCGGCGCGTATACGCTCGCTGATTTCGAACGGAGGTCATTGATGATCGCGAATTAAAGGTCGAAGGCATGTGCCGCGTGATGCACGCGCGCAGAATGGAAACCCGGAGAGGGGAGGGGAGGGGAGGGGAAGAGGAAGGACGACAGTGACAACGAGGTGTATTTAAATGCTAATGCCAACGGGCTCATTAAACAATTAGCCTTTGAAGGGAGGCGTTGGTGAAAGTGGACGAACTGACGAAACGGTGAGACAGACGCGCAGGGGGAGGACGTGGGGTGGTGTATTAGCTGGCTTTCATCACGGATCGTCGAATCATCCGACACGTGCCGGTAGTCGGGGGGGTCGGTCCCGGACACATAGGCGACGAGAGCGCGACGAGATAATAGGGCGGGCGAGAGAGGGCACCGATGAATCGGCCGCTCTTTGATCCCGACGCTGTTTCGCATTTTCAATGCTTCGATTCCCGCTCGAATCTAGCGCAAGACAAGCGCGCGCTTTTACATTTAGGTGATCGGCGTGTGAAGCCGATCGGAGGAGAGAGAGAGAGAGTGGAATTTTATTAACCGTCCGACTCTCACGCTGACGAATAACAAGAATCGCATGATGACACATCGAGCGCGCTCGCGAAACGATCGAAAAAATTCTCGATTCCCGCCGGTTTTCCCGATCGATACTCCATATGATTTTCAAGGTGCCGTCATCTAAGCGGGTGCTCATCGTGTTATTTGCCGATTGTTTCATCCGAAAAAAAAATCTATCCGCCGATGCTTTATCGCATTAAGAATGCTGCATCACGTGCCGGGACGAATAAAGAAAACGTGTAACGTCGGTGAAACGGGGACTTCGCGTTTCGTAGACGAATTTAGACCAATCTGCATTGCAGATCGCCCCCTCGCCTCCCTTCCATCCCCTTACCCGCCCCCTCGTCTTGCTCCGGGAATAAAAGCGAAGAAGTATGGAAATGTCCCCGGTTATTCCGACTCGTTTCCCTTCACGAGGGTGCATCTTTACGCGCGGGGGCACTATATGCTACCGTTCTGTTATACACATTTACCCTGCGCCACGTTCGATGTACTTTATAGGAACATCCGTCGCTGTTTCTTACCTAGCCGGTTTAAAGTATTCGCAGAGGTAGTCGAATCTCGTGTCGGGCACCGGGACGCGACGTGCTGGAAAAGAAAAATCGGATAGCTTGAATTCTCTCGACGATTAAAGCGATTAACGATATTTCGTAGAAGATATACAGATATTCACAGCTTAAACTAAATGTGTTCATGCACGGACGATCACGTACAACGAAATAAAATTTAACGGGAATATTTTGGCACGGATACATAGGGATTCAGCTTCTTCTTCATGGTGTCGGTAACGATTTTTATAAGTCTGCTTCGCTCCGCGATTCGCTTGCGCGCGGTCTCGTAGATATCCACCTCGGTCGAGTCTCCGGTCACGTTTCGCGTTTTCAAGTAAACGCCGATGTAAATCGCGGCGCTGATCGCCGCCGACAAGCCGAATATCTTCGGGCGACGAGCGCCGACCAGATTCGTGGCCTCGACCAGCGTTCTCGCCACCGTTTGCTCCAGGTAACCCAGATCCGGCAGACGTCGCACTTCGATCGGCGGGAGTTCGCGGGGGAATGCGATGTCCATTTCGGAGTATTTGTCGTGCCGCGCGAGAAACTTTTCGCGACACTCCTCGCTGCAGAAGAGGTACACTTTATCCCTGAGGATAACGCCCAAATCGACTCTGCCCGGCGTCAGCTTACGGCCCGGCAGGCCGTCGACGTAAGTTACAAGACACATGCCGCCGACTTGGAGACGCCGCGCCCAACAAGCGTGCTCCACGTCGACCGTCTCCCGCAACAGCCGCGGTCGCTCGTCGAGAAGAGACGCAGTAGCAGGTGAAAGATAATGCAGCGGATCCTCAACGAAGGCGTCCATATGTGGCGGACAAATCCAATAAAAGTGTTCTCTGAACTGAACCATTCCTTGATCAGTTATCGATTGGTCGGAGGTCTTCAGGATGTTCTCGCGGGACAGGCAAACTGGACAGTACGACTCGTATCGACTCTGTCGCAATCGAAATTCGTAGGGCGACACGCACATGTGCCTTAGACTGTGAACCTTGTCCAAGTTCGCCTCGCGAAAGTAGAGAGCGACGTCGGCAAATCGTGAGCGTGCCGCGTGATCTGCGCGAGTCCACACGTGCCACTTACTCTTGGCAGCATCCAATTCGACTACATTCCGCGAGAATCTCTTTAGCCAGTCTCGAAAACTCGCCTGGCCCGTTTGCCAGACCTCGTAACGCCGCGACAGGAAACCGGCGGAGAAATTCAACGGACTTCTCGCGTCGTCGTTATCCCAGGAGAGGCATTCGAGACAGAACTCCAGTTCCGCCTTGAGATCGAGCACGAGCATTGGCTGTATACCTAAAACGGCTAGTTGCTCGGCTTCCTTGCGACTCGACGGACAATCGTCCAGAATGTAACCCTGAGTTGCCGCGCGCGGTCCTATAGCGAGCATTTCGACGGCACGTGCCACAGATTCGATCGAAGCGGCCTGACCGGCTCGGAGCTGATTCTCGATTATGCGCGCCGACTCGGTCCACGGATAGTGTTTCAATATATGACGCAACGCCTTGCCGCGAGTAATCATCTGCATGCCGTACGTTTTCGCGAAGCGATTCGCCAATGTTGTTTTTCCGCATTTCGGCGGTCCGACGATGGAGATTCGAAGCGGAAGAAGCGGCGGCGGACGGAGATCCTGCGCGAGGTACTTCGCGGGATTATTCAGAAACGCGGAGAGCGCTTTTTCGCCCGCAAGGAAATAAATATACGGACGGTGTACGACGGGAAAAATCTGATCGCGAGCTTTCATCGGTAGAAACATTGAAATCGGTATCTCGTTGGTATATACTTGCACGGGACACCACCGACCGAAGGAACTGAAGAAATAATAGCCACAGTCGAGTAGTCGTTCGGCTGCGGCAAGATCGATGGTGTATGTAAGATTTTCTTCCTTCTTTTCTTCTTCAGCATCTTTATCAGCTAAATTTGCTTCGTTCTCCACGACTGCTGTCTCTTTCAGTATTTCATCTATTTTATTTTTTTCTTCGGTCTTCGCAGCGGTAGTTACGACATCGAAACGACCTCTGATGTAATTTATCACATATTCCGTTATATCTTCGATATCCGCGAGGTTACATTTTATCACATTTCCTCGGAATTCAGGAATTTGTTCCTCGAATCTCGTCCATTCCGATTCGAATCGCGTTAAATGTTCAAGGTACTCCCATTCAGCATCTTCATGCAACATTTCGCGTTCCTCACGATCCGCCTCCGTATCAATACGGATCACAGATGTAGAATCGACGAGATGAAAGAAAGTGCGAAATTTATTCAGCAAGTAGGCGTACGGCTCTTCTTCGAATAAAACGACAACGTCCTCGAATGCAACGTTAGCGTCAACAATTTTTCGCCAGACCTCGACGTCCGTGCACATTCCATCGAGGACATACCCACCGTCTCTTCGAAGCTCATCTTCCAACTTTTCGTCGGGTATCTGCCTAATGTTCTGTATAATAATATCAACTTTTTCCTCAACCGATATATCAATAGGCTTCAGCGAAACTTTCTCTATATTCAAATCGTTCTCGTATTCTTGAAACACGTACTTTTCACTTTGTTGTTCAACTAATTCTTTAAAAATCTCATCAATATTTATGACCGTTCCGCCGAAAACTTCGGCCAGTTTTGCGCTTAGTTTCGATTTACCAGCGTATTTCGGCCCGAACACCGCTATCTTGCAGGTCGGCCGCGGATTCGGCGGTAATAAAAAAGTTCTCGGGTTTTCGATGAATAAGTTTTCGGCTTCTCGAGAAGAGAGGAAGAAGATTTTATCCAAGAATCGCACCGCGTGCTTCGCGAGTCCCTTAACGGTTCGTCCTTGAGCCAGCTCGACGGGGCAGTAAAACTTCCACGCGGAAAGTCTCCAGGGAAATTCGAGCGACGCAACTTCTCGCTGTCTCAGAATCTCGAAAGCCTCTTCAACAGATTTTTTCATGAACTCATCGCTAACTTCGGAAGATACTTCTAGAAGACGTGATGCGTTATTCCGTTCGATCATTCCTTTCGGAAGGATCGACGGCAGTAATGCCAAGGTACGTAAACGCGTTTCGAGAATTTCGAGTATTCGTCGCACGGAGCTGCGACCGTCCACGCGAATTACATACTGAGGATTATGCGCGAGGATCCATTTATCGATTACGGGTAACGCCAATCGTTCGTAAAGGTCACATTGCGTCTCAACATTGCGCGTCACGTCGGATATTAGTCTCACCGACCTCTTATCGTCATCCGCGGCCAGTCCTCCGTTCGCAACTTGGGAGAAGTCAAGCGTGGTGTCCGATTCGTCGTATTCGGATTCGGACGCAAATTCATTGTCATAAAAAATATCGCCCGTTGGATAATCCATGCGCCGGCGCGAACACCTACTCGCGACATCCTGCCTCGGGCACACGAGATAAATAATAACCACGGGTTTTCTCGGCCACACGGTGAATATTTCGTCGATCTGTCGAGGGATTTCTCGCTCGTAATCAAACTGCGTCCTACAATCTGAATTATCGAAGGTGATCCGACCTTCGTGCGCCTCGCGAGACTCAACCGCCGCGTTCTCGCAGAATTCCGGATAAGTGCCGTCTGCATCCAGGACGGGGCTGGAATATGATGTATAATCGAGGCTCCCGTCGCTAGAAATAAACGGCAAACACCCAATGACGTAGCCTCGGTGTTTGACGTCCCGCGTCCCGATTCTACAGCGTATCAAATTCGTAAGGATTTCCGGTCCTACTGATCTACCGAGCCGTAAAATTTTTTCCAAGTATCGACCTTTATCGGTGCCTGCATCGATCTCTCGCCGAATCAACGACGTGGGGGAAATTGAAACGCAGTTCCAAGCGCCGGCTACCGCCGACGCTACGCTGGCGTGATCTAATCCAGGTTTTCCAAAAATAACAAAATTCACTGGGTCAGTTCTAAGATAATGTTCAACAGCGTCTTCGTCTCTCAAATAAGGATCCTGATTCGTAAAGTGTTCTTTGCGAGACATTGCTTGCGGTGAGAGCTTTTCCTTTTCAAGAAGCTTCGAAACGGTGACAATCCTTTCCATCGGATGTACATCCTCGGCAAAAGCGTAATATAAATTAGCCTTCGGGTACACGACTGTGGAGGGTACGTGTGCAGAAATCTTTTGCACACCACGGGAATCTCCGATTAATTGTAGAAAGCTCTTTTTCGTGATAAACGATTCGTCAACAAAAACTTCCTCGGCATGATCCCGTCTCGGCATTTTTTCTAGACGCTCGTCGCACATTTTTGGATAATTTACATCGACGATTTTAATTTCAATATTTTGTCACGTGGTTGTGTACGTATGAAAGGTTAAACAAGCGAAGTCGAAATGATTTACGTATTTACGAAACGATTTATACATGCGCTGTCTAAATTATTATTTCGCTATATATGATAAATAAGATAGTGCCATTTTAAATGAGTAGAGATCGATTATTAATAAGATAAAAAATAATTAGCGACGGACAATTTAAAAAAAGCATATTTTAATAATATAATAATGTTAGAGTCAGGAAAGAAGGATTTTCGAGAGGATATTCGTGGCTTAAATTCTAATAACGTCACTCAAGATTCACATGAATATAGTCAAGATACTTATTTTCATTGGGATCGATGGTGCAGAAGGGGAAATTCTCGGCCGCTGCCTGGCTCTTGGTGATGACGTTGAAGAAAGTCGACTTCCCTACGTTTGGTATCCCGACTATGCCCATTTTTAAATTAGTACCAACGCGACCGATGAGCGGCTTCCGCTCGGGTTCCTCGGGCTTTTTTGGAGCCATGCTTTGGACATACACAAAACGTTGCATTAATACGTCGCGGGGTTTTTCCCAAATTTTCGTCATTTCGCCGATGTCTTCTGTGGAACGAGTGTGGAACGAGCGCTCGGTGCGCGCGCGAGACGTGGTGCGGAGCATAAAATCGGCTAACGGCCGACGAGACAGCGAACTTTGTCCGTCGCGCCGCAGACGTACGGCGCCCGAGGGTGTGCGTCGTCGTCGATACTCGCATCCCCCGAAATACTTAAGCGCGGCTGCGATATTTCGTGGCGTGCGTGCGTGCGTGCGTGCATGCGTGCGCCGCCCGGAGCGCAAGAGGTATACGGAATCCGTTCCCCGGCATCGGAACGCTCGCTCGCGGTGACTAATTATATTAATGCGGACGGCACATCGCGAGCGATTGCTGTATTTACCGCGAGATTGAGCCCCCCTCCCCCACCCCTCGCCCCTCGTACCGCCGGCATACGACCTGGGCCGCCGCGCTGTATCAAAGAACGGGGGAGGGTTGCGCGGGAGGAGGAATATGGCCGGGTGTGGGGCAGAGGGGGAGGAGGAGAGAGACCCGGGATTACTGGGCACCAAAGCCGCGAATCACCGGCATCACGCCGAGAATCCGCAACCGCGCCCGAGGCCGCCAATCCGCCACCGTCTTCGCGGTTCCTGTTCCTCCTCTCTCTCTCTCTCCCCTCCTCCCCGCCGCGCCATCTTCCTCTCTTTCCACCCCTATAGCGGTCTGGCTTCCTCTCCTCCCTCCGCGCCGCACTCGCGCGTTTCAACGCGAAACCACGGCGCCTCATCGTCGTTTTTCATCGCGGTCCCGGGGAAATTTGCAAATTACGATAATGGAGGAGCATCTCTCCGAAGAAGCGTTCCGCCCGCGACGCTACTCGAGAGCCGGAGAGAGCCCGAGAAGAGCTGCCCCAGAGCTGCCTTGGCGCCGCGGCGTGACCGTCCCACCCCTTTTACGACGTCGTCTCGCTTTTGCGGATCGCTAGACGCACGGTTAATGGGCGATCCCGGGGGACGCGCCACGCCGCCTCTGATCGAGATTGAACCTGTGGCCTCGAGGCCACGCTGTTAATCGCGAAAAATCCGCAAAATGCCTTACCGAGGATAGACCCCTCGGCGAGCCTGCATTGATAATGATATGAAAAGTCATTATCGACTATCTTAATGCAAGAAGCTACAAATTGCGCCGACTTCGAGAGAGAATCGCTGCACATTATAAAAATAATAATATTCATCGCTCTAAGTCCTGTAAAATTATAAAACAATATCTACTGAATGTTAATATGTTTGCGTAAAAGGCTAATCGCAAAACATAATACGGCAAAATTTATTGAAATTGTATGACTTTTTCGTGTGTCCATTATACACATATAAAAAGACGCTTTACAATTTGTGGACTTTGTAGAGTCGCACGATGAAAATAGAAAAAAAATTATATATATTAAAAATCTAAAAATAATAAAAATTTCATTAAACGTTTTTCGATGTTATAAAAGAAAAGAAAATTCAAATGTTTTACACGCTCCAAAAATAGATCGCTTCTTTTTGGCTGTAATGAAATTTTCTGTAGCGAAGGAAATAAGAAAATAAATTCTAGTGTTTAACAATTAGCAATCATTTTCAAAAATTAATTTAATTTAATTCTGACAGCCATTTTGTTAGATTAATTCCGATACCTCGGATAGTTTGATAGACTGAGTCTTTTAACAAATTCACAAGTTTCGGATGCCCATACGTGAGCAAATCGGACAGTTCGGTAAGTTAATTATCCCAAAATCCGAATATTAATTAACCGGTACTTACAGCCGTTGAATTTTCGCGTTTTACGTGAACTTCTGCCGCGGCGCGGGCGCGTCGAGTTGCTACGCAGCCGGCGGCGACGCCATTAAGCAGTGCTGCCGCGCGGCGGCCGGTGGGAGAAGCGACTGACCGCACCGCACTGTAAAAACTTAACCTTACCTCGCTACCGGAACGATCGCACGTCGCACGGATCCTCACATCCCCGCGAATGAATTTCTTACGACTTACGAGCGCACCACGTCCGCGTCCTTCGCGGAGCACCGGAGCAGAGAGCCGCGACGGGAGCTCGACACCTGCGTAGGCTCGTCACACCTGGCGATACGACGTCTCCGCAGACATCTCCCTCTCTCTCTCTTTCTCGCGCGTTAATATACATTTCTCGTCGAGTCGAGCCCGCGAAAACAGCGCGCTCCGCACTCGTTCCACAGGCGTGCTCGCGTCGCAAAGGATACCTCGCCGTATCGTCCTGCGTTACGCGATCGCCAGTACGAAAAATATGTATATCGCCGGGACACGAGATGCGTCGAATAACACGAGAGCGGCACGGCACGTAGACGACGACGTCACGGATTCCCGACCGGCGCGGCGACCGACCCGCGGATTGCAGGGTTTCCACTTACCCGCTGAAACCGCGCGCCGCAAAATACCATCGGCGCGCGCGCGCGCGCGCGGCACTCCGCCGATGATGCAGTTTCACAGGGAGCGAGCAGGGGCAGCAGCAGGGAGAGTCTCCCGATTCCTGTCCGAGTGTCCGCGCGTCAACATGCCTCGACTGCCTTGAGATTATTCCCTTCCACTTTAATGCTCGGCGCAACTGCAGCGTCTTTTATTAGGCGCAAGAAATGATACCTTAGGTAATTGATTATTGTAAATATATTGTTAACAGTTACGATTATTAATTCGAATGCGCCAATCGCGGATACTTGGCGATTTGCAGCGATTAGCAAAAAAATTGATCGATCGAGCAATTGAGAAAGGTACGCGATGCGGTGTTTACCGGTTATTCAGTTGCAAATACGGCAATTACAGTTGAGGTCCGTTTACCTCGTCGTTCGTTATTGTTTCCCCTTCTTCGCGAGTCGAATTTATATCAATTGATAGATTATAGGAGCATATTCGGTATAAGAGTTCGCGTGTCGTCGATGCGAATGTGTTGAAATTACGTGTACGCGATAGACATTTATACGCCATCGAATTGTAGCTCCGTGCGTGAACTGCGAGAGGTTATCACCGCCATTATCTCAAATTACTCCGTATCTTTCGCAGGATTTCCTCTGGCATAAGATCGTGCTCCGTATATAAGATGTAAATCATGAATGAACATTGACGGAATTGGTGAGTGAATTCATTTATTACACATGATTTATGCTGTATATGATTATTCAACGTTATTATACTGAGGCAGATAGATCTCCAATCGAGAAAATGCAATTTCGGTAGAGTCAATTCTTAGAAAAATCGACGATGCTCAATCGAATTACGTATATATGAGAAATACACAATGAAGATTCCCGATTAAATTGCTTATATAGCTTCAATCGCCAATTGAAATCGATTGGTTTATTGCAACAATCGCATTTTTTTGTTCTCTTTCGCGAGAATGTGAGCTACGTCTAAAGGTACGATTTCATGGCTGACCCTCGACGCTCGTGTTTAGCGTCAAAACAGCGTCACATAATCAAAATTGACGAATAGCTCCAATTTTGATCACGTTATCTGTTCTGACTCCAAAAATGTGCGTCGAGCGTCAGCATGAAAAGGTACCTTAACAGTTACATACAGAAGTTTTGTGTAATGTCGATGCGAATATATTAAAATGTATGTCATTTTAATATATTTACACTTTTCATGAATATCTATTGCCGTTACGCAATATTCAGATATTCATAACAAGTGATCGAATTTTAATCGTTTCTACGTGAACTGTAAAGTTATCGCCTTTATCACAAATCACTTCGTATTTTCAGCAGAATCCCTCCTGGAGTAAAATCATTCTGGGCAGTGTGAATCATGAATTATCAACGTTGGCGAAATTGGTGAGTGATAATTTATCTTACAATTAAATTATATTTACGCTGATTATTCAGCGTTGTCATATTATTGTGACGTTAATTGAGAAACTACAGTTTCGACAAGATAAATTTAAAAAAAAATCGATGATAAACCATGTAACAAATTATGCAATGAAGATATCCTCTTTGAACTATTTAATTGAAACTGAAAACATGAATTGGTTGATTTATTTGCTGCCGATTGCGTTCTCTGCTTTTTTTTAAACAAATGAAATTTAAATTACATCATTCTATTGATTTGCTAATACGTAATAATATTTGCGTTGTACATACAATGTTAGTAAAGATAGTAAAATATGTATTTGAATTGGAACAGTCTTGTATATGAATTGCAGAATCGCCAATACAGTTACGTTAATTAGTTTGTTTTTTTCGAATTGAACTCACTGATGAATTTATTGATAATATATAATGTTTAGTAATATTATATTCTCACATTTGTCAAAGTGATGCGGATTGATACAAATGCTTTTCTAAATCTTCATTACATTACTCAATTAAATAATGAGGAATTTACAACTTACACTTTAATTATGATACAATAATGAACTTATACATTATAAATAATATTTAATTATGATTAGATTATTTTACAATTAGATATGTGTATGTGAAATAATCAAGATCAGTAATAATCTGCTGCTTTTATCAATCAAATAATAGTATTTTCTATGCAAATATGCAGATATGCAAATTAAACATACGTTCAGATACTTTTAGAGAGAAAGATTTTTCGCTAAATTCTTCAGAAGAGTCGTAGTTCTCGGTCTCTTTTTACATCAGACGGGTCATAAACGCAACGGGCGTTCAATGTCGATGTCCATCGGCGCGGACGGATAACGATCGACGATGTAAAGTGCTTCGCGTCGGTACCACCGCGACATGACGCCAGTCCATGTTTATGAAGTGTCGCTATCACGACACGGCTACAAGTTATACCATGTATAGCCAGCCGCTTCCTGCCAGGACAGGCTACGAGCGACACGATACGTGCCGCGATATATGAATGCATTCTAGCACGACGGGCGAATATCATTCGCGTCACTCCACCGCGTCGATATACCCGCCGAAGATTTACGACGGGCGAGATCTCGTGACAATGTCTCGTGTTCGCGACGGATGGCAGAGTCACCCGTCCGTGACGTTGCGAAATATCCTGCATGTAGCATGTTCAATGCGAAACTTACGTGAACTTAGGCGAATAATAATTACGTGCCATTGGCCCGATGGAAAGAAGCGGGAGAGACGTTTTGCGTCGGCGTGACTTTCTCGCACACCGCGGAAAAAGATCGCGGCGCTTTATTTATTTCGGACACGTGTAAGTGTAATAAACAGGGTAATAAAAAAAAAAGGAATGAGACGCCCGTTGCTTAAGTATAATGAAAATGACGAATATAATCACGTCCTCCGTTTGCCAAAAGTTGCGAAATAATCCAGATGGTATCCTAATACCAGTCCGAGACGTCCGGCTGGAGAGGAGACCGCTCCGAATTTCGTGCTCGATCATTAGAGCTCGATGGTTCGTACGTGTGTAGTGGGAACGCGCGTATCGTGGATAACATTAGCCCCCATAATTCGAAGGATAATATTAAGATTGGCATGGAGCAAAATAGAAGGCCGCGCGTGTGTAGCCGCGACGGCTGGATCGCCGGCGCCGCGCCACGCCGCGCCCGTGAGATCGGACAAGGAAAGGGCAGGGCGCGACTATTCGTAACGACGACTTAAACGCGCGAACGATTCCTTACGCTCCCGTCGTAAACACGAAAACGAGCGTTTCTCTTAACAGAACAAAGGGTACGCACCCCGTGCGCGTTTTCGCGAGGCGAAATCTCTCGTCGAAGCGTCAGAGATGTTTCGTTCGGAAACTTCAATCTTTTCGCCGATAATATTTGCGTTTCTCTCGCGTATCACGTGTGATGGATTTTACATTTTGTGTCTGCAAAGATGCGCGCGATCGTCCCTTCCGAGACAAGAGATTCTGCGCCGCGTGACAGCGATTGAATAAATCTTGGCGTAACAATCGGCGCACCGGCGCGGCGCGGCGCGTCCTCCGGACGGAATTATAGTAACGCAATCCTTCAATTCGCTCAATATCTAATTTGCCGAAATTCCTATAATTCGTCGGTCGCTAATATCCTTTTGACCGAGATTATCGGTCCACGGGGAGGGTGGGAGGATTGCACGCCGGCAAGATGCTCCGATGCACCGGTGACGTCAGGGGGTTTGCGGTCTCCAAATTACGATATCGTTAAAATGCGACGGCGAGAGTGCGGAGCGACGCGAAGAGCGGGATGAATGCTCTCTCGATCCGTCCGTCCGCCCGCCCGCCCGCGCTCGCGGAGTAATAGGCTTCGTGATTATATGCATTATGCGGCTAAGATTAAAAATACAGTATGTAATAAAATAAGTATTGTGATACATAATGTAATGAAATAATCTTACGTCAGCGGACGAGTCGGTATTGGTAGCCCGCGCGGCAAATGCGATGCGCGATGCAAAATGGTAATGCAATTGAAGACGGGTATATTCAATTGGTACTCGATCAGTCATGTACTCCCCGAAGGAAACAGCGCTTGCTGAAAGAACGCGAAAAGTGCTTAGGAACATGAACACACGAACGTAATTTTAAACACATGCACAAATTAATTTTCAACAACAGTCTGATGAAATCTAGATATATATATTAGTCGAATAACAAAACGTCTTAGTTGAAATTACTTGAGAAATTATCTAATTAGTAATGTATGCAATAATTCGATTTTAGCTGCACGAAACATTGTTAGGGTTTTGAGAATATAATGGTACGTTATTGGAACATTATTATTATGCAGAGGATGCATTCTCTCTCTCTCTCTCTCTCTCTCTCTCTCTCTCTTTTTCTTTTTTGCTAGATAAACGCGCAGCACACTGCTTAATAATTTCCCTGACGAGTATCTCAATTAGGGCAAAAAGTAAGCCAGTTCGTTGAGACGTAACGAGCAAGCTCGGCAGTACGAAAGAAAGAACATCGAGTGCCTGTGCAAATATCGCACACCTTTTGCGGCTTCTATTTACTCGCGGGCGAAGAGCTGCTGTAGTAGACCGTAACATTTCGCGAGAGGTATACTTCGTCGGAGTGCTGGCGAGGTATACTGAATGCTTTTATTGCTAGAAGAAATGTGGAAGACGGATCGTAAATGCGCGTTCGGATAACAGGGTACGGGAAATAGAGAGACCTGTGTGCGCGTTCCACTCTATAATAAATATATAAACGATTATTTAATGGAGATCTTGTGGGAGTTACGGCCCGTGAAGAACGAGTTTCAAAAACAATAAATTGCGCAATTCAATTAACTTCTCCCGGGAATTACAATGTTATAACGGTATATATACGGTTTAACTCATTCAAATCTGACATTATGACATATTTGAAGATGAAAAAAAAATGTATATGATGATGAGAAATTTCTTCAATATAACAGCAATTCACTTTTCGAAAATAGTTTTTTTATTGTCAAAAAGCTAAAGAGTAAACTGGAATAAACTTTTAATATTGATCTGTTGATGAATTGAAAACATAGAAATAGAAATATGAAACGTATTGGGAAAATATAATATAAGATGTAGAAAAATAATTTTTTAAAAATACGAAAATAAGGTGTGCATCGTATGCACATGACTATAAAACTAAAAATGTTTTTAGATGAACGTGAGAGGTGTGCTAAAAAAAGATATGAAGATTTATGTAGTTTACTAAGTTTCCTGAGTTGATTTGTTAAGTTGCGTTTTTTAAAATTACGTTAGATTAGAAGGATATTCTATAGTCTATTTTTCTGTTTGCGCATTGCGTGAATCATGATTAGGAAAATGCTTCTTATTGTATATTGATTTCCAACACTGCAGTATCTACTGGACATTTACAACAATGGCGTCAGTACTCATAAAATTGTTATCTTGATAGTTAACCTGCTGCTAAGAAGGCATTCAATAATGCCAACAATTCGCTCTAAAGCGAATAGGTAGTTTACGATTGAAATGCATGTAATAGTTTCCGTACACGAGCCACTCACACTGTTTCTCGTTATCTTCCCTCTTTTTAACGTTATCCCAAGCAGAAGCAAGGAAAATGTAAATGAAAAATAGATAAGCAGCTTCCACGAACTGAATAATGACTATTGATTCTTGTATACATTTCTATGTTCGGGATAGATCAAATAGCACATAATAAGTAGCACAAATAATCTTGCGAATAAATAAAATACTCAACAGGTATTATCTCTTTTTTCTCTCTCTATAATTGGTAAGTAAGTTTTATCAATGCAGAGAGATAATATAATATAAGCACACGAGGTATTACGGAATAATGAATTATTAAAAGGAAGAAAGTAATTTGTATGGAAACGTAATTTAATATGCAATATAAAATACAGACATTTTAATTTTGTACATTTTTAATGTTTAACATTAAATTAATATTTTATATCTATGAACATTTTACAAATTGCTTTTTAAAGACTATTTATATGTCTATTGTACGACTATTTATATGACTATTTAGTTTCTTTTTGTTTGATTACATAAAGTCCATAAAAAGTAGATGTAATGGACGACCAAGACCATTATTTTGTCAGTGAATTACATTTTATACCATAAATCAATTTTATAATATTTTGCAGTCATCTATAAAAAATAGAAAAATAATTAAAAAATTACAGAGATGTATTTTTTAACATAATGTCGTATTGTTGCAAAATATATTGAATATAACTATATAATTATAAGTTTATTAAAATAAAATACATATTAATCATATATTGTATATTGATTTCACATATATCGATCTCTCAATATTGCTTAAATATAGAATAATGTTCCATACATCATAAACTTTTTTGTACTTATATGTATATAGTGTACCATAAGAATCTGTAACAGTCACTATTATAATTATAATACATAACTGGTAAACGATAAAAGAATATAACATCATTTTGTATTTAGTAATAACGAAAGTTGTACTTTTTAAAAACTTACTATCTATATGCTACTTTTGTTTTGTTTGATTGCATGAGATCGGAAGAGCACACGTC